>NC_041711.1:3341992-3454492 GCF_900700375.1 Denticeps clupeoides
GTTTTAATTAGTGCTTACTAGTACTATTATTTTGTAAGGTATTTATGCAGAACTTAATCCATTGAACCGTAAGCACTTTCCTTTGGATTTGTATACTGTGAACTGATTTTATAAACTCACTCGTTCCTAACTCATACAACGTAACTTGTCGAATGTAAATGTTGTATATATGTTTTAAGTTTTTATTGAGAAACCCAATTTCAACTTCTGTCTGTCTTGGAATGCGACGTGGACTGGCCACTCGCAATATGGCGGACGCGCTGACGTATGCGGCGTTCTGTGCGGTTCACAGTCAACGTAACGCGTAACACCAATAGCAACGCTGTCCCCGCCCCCCCTTGGCTCAGTATATAACCAATAGCCGCCGACGCGCCCTAGAACGACAGCGCAGCGCCGATTTTGACGCGGTTAATATACGTCACCGACTAGACAAACATGATTAACTGGAAGGTAAATGATTTTTTTAAGAAATACATTTTGTTGTCCTTCGGGTGTAGAACTGACCCTACATGAAAAAGCGACGTTTTCTCTGTACGGCTCACACGGTGTCGCGTTAGTCTGTTATTTGTACGCGTTCTGGAGGACCGTGTACTGCAGTGAGGGGAATATTGGGGACACGTGGCCGCGATTCTGAGCGACACCGACAGGCAGCAGGCGTGGGAGGTGTGGGTGACATGGAGGCCACCTGTCCCGCCCCGTGGGGGTCTCCTCAGCTGTCCTGGACCATTCTGGGCGTGTCTTCTCTACGTGCATGGGGGTTTTGGGTTAGAATTTGGTGGTCACCAGGGGCAATTGGGGAACTTTTAAGACAACATAAAAATTAAAAAAATATACCTTTTACGTAGAAAGCATTTATCCAGAGTGACTTCAAATCAGTAGTGACAGTCCCCCTGGAGACACTCATGGTTAAATGTCTTGCTCAGGGACTCAATGGTAGTAAGTGGGGTTTGAACCAGGGACTCATTATTTTTCATATTGTTAGTGCTCTAAAGGAGGCGTGCCTGCACACTAGGTGGATTGATTTACTCTAAAATGTCTATAAATACTATCAATACGCGTGGACGTGTGTGGGTGGCACCATGTCCTGCGTGAGTCCGGTGCCCAGTGTCCCGGGAATGGGCTCTGGCTGGCAGGACCCTGAGTGACAGGATTCAGTGGTCCGCTGTCTTCGCCGGTTAAGGTCTGGAGTCTGTGGTGGCCATTTCATATGTAAACCTGATTCTATTCTGTCACTATTCGAACTGGGTCAGTGGTTTCCTGGTGAGGAAGGAAGTGCACTTACCCGGAAGGTTGCGGGTTGGAATTGTTAAATGCAGAGGACTCATTTTGCTGTGTCGCCATGTGCCGTGTTGCAGTGTTTCATGTTTATCTGAGCAAGTGAAGTGACCCCCTCCACAGGCTTGTACAGTAGGTGCGATTTCATTCTGGAACAGGGTCCGTCTGGACTCATCAGACTCGTCCACCGTTCAATTCCGCGCTTCTCCGCCGCAAATTGAAGGCTTTTTAAATGATTTGTTCTCATTAGCAAAGTTAATACCTCATTTGGCTCTGTTCACTATTGTATTTTACTGTATAATACGCCCCTCAGGCCCTGGACAACGTTCCTGTGCTCCTCTACATCCTGGCAGCCAAGACGCTGCTGCTGTGCCTGTGCTTCGCCGCGGTGAAGATCTACCAGAGCAAAAGAGCCGAGGAGCAGCTGAAAAAGCAGGTGGCCATGAAGAGGAAGCTGGCGCAGGAGACCCAAGAACTCCTCGACGGCAAGAAGGAGGACTGAGCGAGCGAGCGGAGCCAGGCGGAGAGAGGTGGGCATCGAACCCGTTCAGAGCGGCTTCTCCGGCTGAAGCTGCTGTTCGGAATTCATGCCTGTGAGGCTTTTAGGAAATCTGAAGGCCAAGTGTTCCACCAAATTAACGTGCAGTAGCATCAACACTAAGCTGGGGAAAAAATGAATATTTCTGTGATCTCTATACAGCGTAAGTCAAATGCTTGGACTGATCGAATGTTCATTAAAAAAAAATAAAATGACCGCATATAGTCTAGTGTTCCCCATTAAACAGTCTGAAAACGTAAAAATATATTACTATATGATCAAATACATAAATAAATAAATAATTTCTTATGGCTCTGTCAGTAAATTTTAATTTTCAACAGGGACAAAAGCTTTATGTAAAAATCCCCAAAACATGAACATTAAATGAATTAAGTGTATTATTCAAGGCACCATCAGTATTACTTCTCAGGGAAATAGCAAAAATGGCCTAAATTTACTTCAAAGAAATAAATTATATCAGCAATTTTCTATAATTCACTCAACTGAACTATTTTTAAAACAAATTGGATTGAAATACAATAATAAAGTGCAAAAATCTATTAACATGAATTTTTTTTCTTCAAGGAAAAGTCACATGTGGTGTGAAAACAAATATTTCACTTTTAAACAGTAATGCTCATGATGCCGTCTCAGTGCGGTTCTCAGTGTCCACCTTCCGTTTTGCCATTTTTTAAGGGTAGGCTATCTGAAAGTTGACTTTTGAAGTGATGCTAATGCCCGCTGATGAATAATGAAAGGAAGTGGTCTCCCGCTCGGAGCGCCGCCGTTGAATTGTGGGAAATGTACTGTGCGTTGGTGCGTGTACAGTACCTGGATGCTGCTGGCGTGCAGTGACCTCCGGGCCAGTTCTAATAATACATTTATATAATCCCGGGGGCCAGAAAAAACCCTCCTTGACTTTGACATATGTGCTATACAGCAATATTTTGTGATTTTACATGGCGATATTGTATCGATGCAGGGACATCAAATACCTGTGTCCTTTGTATACAAATTTGGTCCATAATTCAGTTCAGTGTTATGTCGCATGTTTGGCTGAATTATTAATGTAATTTGATTGCACAGCATCTAGTAAGTCCGCTCTGTTTTTACACTCGGTGAAATGTAGAATGTCGTAGAATCACAATCACAGCATCACAATCGTGATCTAATCGTGTCGTGAGATCCTTGCCCGGGTTATTTACTGATCCCCGGTCCCACTGCCTTCGACTTTGTTCCCTAGAGGCTGTACCCGTCCATGTGGACTGCTGGAGCGCCCGCTGGCTGGAACCCGGGCTGTAGTCCGTCCTCCTGAGGTGGCGCGTGGCCGCCACGAGCATGGAACCCAATCGCAGTTTATACTGTAACCTGCTTTTTTATTAAAACTGTTTATTTCCACCTGTAAATAAACATTTTATTTATTATATATAAAATACTGTGAGATTAAATGCTTTTTTTTTTTTTGTTTTGTTTTTCCCTTAAATGGCTGAAATTAGACTGCATCTGGTAATTCCATTTAATGCTTTTCCAGTACAATTTTAATCTTAGTAGACAAGAATGTGAATGAAATACTTTTTTTAATATTAGTTGAGCTCTTTGTTCAGGTACAATTTGTATTTAAATTTTTATCTTCTGGGTTTCATTTGTGCCTTGATTGGTTCTGTGCAGACTTTATTAATTAATCACTCTTTACCCAGGTCTTCCTGCTGGTGACCTCACAATAGCATCATTCCCACCTTATTTTCTCTGTTCGTCACAAGGTCACATGACCTTGTTCTGAATGACATCTGGGTCCGTGTATTTCATCCTAGAACATGAATGTAGAGTTTTTAAACCTCAGCGTTTGACTACAACCATCTTCAGTGAGTTCCGTACAGCAAGGACGAAACAAAATTCTAATGGGCACAAACGTCCCTTTGGTCAAAGTCATTTTTATTTTGCCTTAAAACCTGACATGTACAGGCCAGGTATCATTACTTCAAATGAACAGTGATACGTTACAAAAAGTGAGCTACATAATGCTGATCTCATGTTCACTAAATTCGGTATGTACAGCATGACGGTGGAATACAATCGCCTACTTTACGTCGCTTATCTACGTAGCGCGCTAAAGATTAAGGCTTCCCTCTTAAAGTGCACATTTTCGTAATGATGTCAGGCTGGCAATCTCTACTGGAGGTCTTGTTCAGAACCGGGTGGAAAGAAAGGAGGCGGAGCTACGCCGAGGGGCGTGGCGAGGATGGATGCAGACGACACAAGGTGACGGTGGCGGACGCGGGCCCCGCAGACGACAAAAGCCACACACTAACGCAACTGTACACAAGTCAGTCACAACACAACAGGAGAGAGAGAAAGAGAGAGAGAGAGAGACATCTGGCCACGATTTACAGTCACCTTCCTCAGCACAATGACAATGACTGGCGTGACACGCGGCCATGCCCGAGATTCGTCAGGTTTCTGCCACAGACTGGACCACGTGAAGAGAGATGAAGACCACATTGGAACATTAGGTACGGAGAAGGCTGGCGACTCAGCTGCAATGCCCCCTGGTGTGTGGGATGAGGAATTTCATGTCCCCATGCACTACAAGTTACCCCAGCGAGGTCAACCAGGCGTCCGAAATCCGTCTGACCACTGGTGGGTGCTCACTGGTTGACGCTCTGGGTGTAGTCCGGACGGCGGGTCTGGACGATTTTGGGACGAGCGCGTTTGCCCTCCTCGGTCTCGGCCTCGGCCTCGCCCTCTGAGCTGTCGGGCTCGTTCTCACACACGTGCACGATTACGCTGGGCGTGGTGGTGGTGCCCGTGTGAAGCTCGTAGTGCTCCCCTGTGGCGAAGCAGCGGACAGCATGTCAAGAGTGTGCCGGCCGGCCACGAGGGGCGCGAAACGGGTGTAGAATGGGTACCTGGGCCGAGCTTGGACACGGCGCACAGCAGGTCGTAGTTGACGACGGGCTCGGCGTCCGCCGCCTGCTCCCAGCCCACGGGCGGAGAGGCGGGCGGAGAGATGAGAAACTGCTTGTCCGGCTTTGGAGGCTGCAGGCTGGGGCTGCCGATGTGCACCGACTGCGGAGAGTGGAGGCAGAGGAGGGCCTTATTGGAGCCTGGGGCCCATCTTAAACCGACCTTATTTATAACCGACCTGGTAATGCACACGCTTCAACTTTCAACAACTCAAAAAGTAGCGCTCAGCAGGTAGTTGTTCACTAAGCATGCATCCGTTTTGTGACAGGGCGGAGCCCAGTGTTGTTTTCGTCAACAAAATTTATGACGGAATAGCTTCACAAATGAACCTTTTAGGTCATGTGACTGTAACTATAA
The DNA here is from genome assembly GCF_900700375.1 of Denticeps clupeoides. Lineage (NCBI taxonomy): Eukaryota > Metazoa > Chordata > Actinopteri > Clupeiformes > Denticipitidae > Denticeps > Denticeps clupeoides. Next base: position 3,347,127 of record NC_041711.1, read on the forward strand.
CGGAATATATCATGTAATATTATTGACGACTGAAAACAAGACTAAATGTGCTATACAAAAACTTAAATGTCTCTTTTGACGAGACTTTATTTCCTCTCGTTTAATCACGTCGTTCTATTTCTGTGTCCCGCATCTCCCAGAGATGATGTCACTTCCTTAATCCTGATTTGTGGCATTACTTAGATTTCCGGATACGTCTGATGGATTCCTGGGAGAAAATGCGGTCGGAGAAAATGTGTCTGGAATAGATGCCGAGTATTCTCGAGTCCATAAAGGTAACAATAATATAATAATAATAATAATATAACCTTGTTTTAATTCTGAAATTAAATTCTGTGTGACTTTTTTTGTCTATTTTACTAGGTTGTACTACTTGTACTATATTGACTGGGTTAAATAGAACTTCATTACTAAAAAAATGAAAAAAAAAGACAAAAATAATTTTGTATTGACTAAAACTAGACTAAAACAGTCATGGATACTTCTGACTAAAATGCTCAGACTTTTAGTCCACTGAAACGTGACTAGACTAAAGTGAGTCTGGACGTGACAAAGATTAATAAAATCTAAAATGGCAGCTTGACGCAAAGACTAGAATAAAAGTAAAATGAATACAGGCCCAAAAAAAAACGACCATAGCGGAGCCTACAGAGCTCGAGTCAACGGTCAGTTCCGCTCCTCTGATAACCAATGTATCCCTCCCCACGCACGTTCTCTAAACGTTCCTGCAATGTTCGCGATCGCCTGCTCTCCCTTATTCTATTTATTGATGATGCCCCCACCCCACCCCACCCATTTCATTTGTTGTTTGCCTGATTTCTTATGCAATTTGAATTCTTCAACCGACACGGCAATATACCGTGATACCTGAGGGGAACCAAAGGAACGGTGTGAGAATTACCACCTTATTCTCAGCAATTCTAAATACATACATACATACGGTTTTAATATGAGGCGGCCGGCCTACCTGCGCGAAGTACAAGCGCATCTCTTTCCCATTGAAGTCGCTCTTGTGCAGCTTCAGCCGGGCCTCGGCGGCGGCCAGCGCCTCCGCGAAGTTGATGCGCACGCGCCGGAAGCTCTTGAAGAACTGGAACGAGGCGCTGGCATCGAAAGCGCGGAACAGCGCCTCAAACTTGGCCTGTAACGGAGAGACGGAGAAGCGGAGCAGGATTAGCGCCCAGCGCCCGGCTTCGCGCGTCTACTTCACGCCGTGAACGCCATTTCCTGAAGGTTGCGCGGGGCCCGCTAATAAGGATTAACAAAACACCCGGGACGCGCGACCAGCGTGACCCCGCGTGACCCCGCGGTGCCACCGGCTCCTTACCCGGACCTCGGGCCTACAGAACACCTCCTGGTCCACTGGCGAGGCCACCAGGCAGAAGCGGCTGCATTTGGTCATTTTCAGGTGCATGGCGGCGGGAAAACCGACAAGGCGGATCCGCAGCGAAAGGTGGTGCGAAAGAGAGTATTAAGTCTCCTGAAGTCCCTCGGGTGCAGCGAAGGCGAAAGAAAAGATGTCCTGATGTCCCAGTGTCTTCAACAGGCCCTTCTGGAAGAAAAAGCGCGCACACGCATATACGAACCCTGAGACGCTCCTCGTCTTATATGAGTCCTTCCCGTCTTCAGCCCCTCCCCCTCGTCCTCCCTCCTCCTCCTCCTCTCGCACACATAATCCCCCCGGCGTCACCGGGCTGGAAATAAATGACATCATCCGGCAGGCCGAATACAGAGCGGCTTAATCTGTTACGCTGGCGGCTCCCTTTTCCACTCTCCCTCCCCGCACACACGTCCCGTCCCGTCCCTCGCCACCGAGCGTCCCCCCCGTCCTCCACCGCGCCGAGCCCCCGGCCCACCTGCTGCCGGCTTGGACGCGCCGGTCCCTTACGCCGTATTTTTATCCACGCCTGACGTCGGGTTTTCACTGTCGGCCAGCGGCGTACCGAGACACACGAGAAGAGATAAGCTGGTGACACACACACACACACACACACACACACACACACACACACACACACACACACACACACACACACACACACAGTTTCCATTCAAACAGCTACTTGCACTACATGTACCTGTGTGTGCATCATGTACATCTCACAGTGCGTACTGTACAGTCTGTGTGTGTGTGTGTGTGTGTGTGTGTGTGTGTGTGTGTTGGTCACTCCATGTCTACATGACAGAGTGGAAAAAGTAAATGCGGTATGCAAACAGAGAGATGGAAAACGCAGCAGGGCAGAAACAAACGAGTGGTAAGAAAATCGGGCGGAGATGAGGCCACAGATCGCAGCACATGGTATCAGAACACACACACACACACACACACACACACACAGTCAGATAACAAGCGGCGAAAAAAATGTGCCTGCTCACACACATTCATCAGATATTAAACTCCTCCCAGAACAGCTCGGAACGGCAGGACGGGTTTCGGTGAACGCAGCAGTTTCCACTGGGCCGCGCCGATCAGACGATAACCGGCGAGCCGAAAACATACGGGACCGCACGGATCCTCCCGCTCAGGGAAACGACAGTCCTGTGCAGAAAGGGAGGAGACAAGTCGAAGGAGGGGCGCGCACACTCTCACAGAATAATAAATTGTGGGATAAAAAGGGATTTTCACGTTTTTTAATTTTACTCTTTGGCATTGTGCATTTTAACTGCAGTTACATTTACGGCATTTACCAGACACCCTTATCCAGAGCGACTTGCAATCAGTATTTACAGGGACAGTCCCCCCCTGGAGACACTCAGGGTTAAGTGTATTGTTAGGGACACAATGGTAGTAAGCGGGGTTTGAACCCGGGTCTTCTGGTTCATAGGCGAGTGTGTTACCCACTAGGCTACTACCACCTGGATTAATGGCACACGCGTTCCTTGCATTAAATTACGATTGTTTTGCTGAAACGCTACCTGGTGCTGCTCATCAGATCGATCAACCCCAATCCAGCGACATTTTGTCACGAGTCGTGGACTTCCTGTGTGTCACGTGCTGTACTGATCGCAGAAATGTCCTCTTTAAAGTTGCCTTCTTTACAGCCATTTTAAAGTTTAGTCATATTTTTGGGTGCTCGTAGCATAGCAGGTAACACACTCTCCTGCAAACCAGAAGACCATAAAGTCCCAGGTTCCAACCCCACTTACTACCATTGTGTCCCTGAGCAGGACACTTAACCCTGAGTGTCTCCAGGGGGGACTGTCCCTGTAACTACTGATTGTAAGTCGCTCTGGATGAGGGCGTCTGGTAAATGCCGTAAATGTAAATGAAGCAGCAACGTCCAGCGGCCAGCTTTTTCGAAATATGATGTCAGTCACGCACAAGCCACGCCCACGTTGCTTTTAATAAAGCAGCATCACTAAAAACAATTTAATAAAAAATTTTGATGAAATAGTTTTAAGCGAATATTCTTGAACAACTTCACAATGTGCATCTTAAAAAATACTATTGGTTATTTATCTGAAAAACAAAAACAAGCTTGCCATGGGCCAGCAGTCCACAATGTTCATATGTCCTTTTTTAATAATGGAACGCCATTTTAAACACACTAAAACGCTGAGGTAAAAGCAGCTTTTTTCCGGGGCTCAGGGAAGCTTCTGGCCCGTTCCTCCGGGCAGATTGCACCGGATTCCTAATGGGATTGAGATCAGGACCGGGCCACTTTTAGACTTTCACCTCAACGTCCCCGAAAGGCTCCCTGTCCTTGCAATTCACCGGCCGCGTTATTTCAGCAGGATGCGGATTCGCCCCGTCCGGAATTACGGTCACGATTGCCCTCCGATTCCAGCCCGACCCAACGTCCCCAACGTCCCCAACGCCGTAATCCTCAATGCTGAAGAACAACGATGCCTGTCCAACTCTGCCTCTGTGTTCGCGACAAGGGTAGCTTCCGGTTTCCTGCGTTAATTACAATACTTTATTCCATGTGTGGAGCGTTACAAGCGCACTATGAACTTAATATATTTTATTGAAGAAGACCTCGACCTCCATGGAGGAGCGATCGGCCTTCATTTCGACTGGTAGGGTGCTAGTAGCCTAGCGGGTAACACACTCGCCTGAGAACCAGAAGACCCAGGTTCACACCCCACTTACTACCATTGTGTCCCTGAGCAAGACACTTATCCCTGAGTGTCTCCAAGGGGGGGACTGTCCCTGTAACTACTGATTGTAAGTCGCTCTGGAAAAGGGCGTCAGGTAAATGGGTGGTAGATGACCCAGGTTCAAACCCCACTTACTACCATTGTGTCCCTGAGCAAGACACTTATCCCTGAGTGTCCCTGGGCGGGGGGACTGTCCCTGTAACTACTGATTGTAAGTCGCTCTGGAAAAGGGCGTCAGGTAAATGGGTGGTAGATGACCCAGGTTCAAACCCCATTTACTACCATTGTGTCCCTGAGCAAGACACTTATAAGACGCTCTGGTTAAGGGCGTCAGGTAAATGCTGGAAATGGTAACTGCCGCCCGAACTCATTTCAGCTGAAGGTGACCTCGGCCGATAAGGATCGGCCCTCAGCAGCGCCGCTCTGAATACGCTGTTTTTTTCCAGCGAGATATTTTTAACAAACGTATTCCGGCCGCGGCATCCAGGTACGGGAGCAATAGGCTGAGGTCATCGAAAAAGCAGCGGCGTATCCGGTGACACACACCCTCCTATTGTCACTCGGCCACCCTCTCCTCCTGTTTCAGCGCATCGGCCCGTCTCACCGGACAAAAATAAGCGGCTCGACGGGCAGCTCGCGTGGAAAAAAATATCACGGCATTTACAGCACAGTTAGGGCACCAATGTGCCGTTTCAAAGAGGTGAAATGGCACGTGTTTGTGTGTACGGTACCTTGATTTCATACATTTACGGCATTGACTAGCCAGCCTTATCCAGAGCGACTTACAATCAGTAGTTACAGGGACAGTCCCCCCCTGGGGACACTCAGGGTTAAGTGTCTTGCTCAGGGACACAATGGTAGTAAGTGGGGTTTGAACCTGGGTCATCTACCACCCATTTACCTGACGCCCTTTTCCAGAGCGACTTACAATCAGTAGTTACAGGGACAGTCCCCCCCTGGGGACACTCAGGGTTAAGTGTCTTGCTCAGGGACACAATGGTAGTAAGTGGGGTTTGAACCTGCATTTCACAGCTCTGATATCCACTGTGTGTGTGTGTGTGTGTTGTAATATTTTCCGTCTGGTAACCTGGCGGCGGGTATAGCGTTACTCATGAATGCTAATACGCGGCTAGCCGACAGCTTTTGGCGTCTCCTTAAAAAGCCTCACCTTCACCCCGGGCAGGCGACCGCGGTTGGTGCGAAGGAGGCGGGCCGGGCGTTCGGCCTTAAAAGGCAAAGACTCTGCGCCGCGCCGCAGCCGGTCGGGGTGACGAATGGACTTTTGCTTAATTCCCTGCACTTTGACTTTCAAGCGTTTTTTTTCTACATCGGAATCCAAACAGCGGAGCCGGACACACCCCGGATGGGCAAGGTTCGGACGCGCTCATGATGTTCAAGCGCGCCGGCATCCACCGCAGGAATGGTCTCCGCCGACATTTCCCCTCGTATTAAAAAAAAAACTGCAGCACAGCACATGGTGACACAACAAAATGTGTCCTCTGTATTTAACCATCACCCTTGGTGAGCAGTGGGCAGCCATGACAGGCGCCTGGGGAGCAGTGTGTGGGGACGGTGCTTTGCTCAGTGGCACCTTGGCGGCTCGGGATTCGAACCGGCAACCTTCTGATTACGGGGCCGCTTCCTTTACCGCTAGGCCACCACCGCCTCCATATTAATACAGAGAAATGTTTCGATCCACATCAGAAATGTAAGCAGATCATATGAACCTTCCACCTTCCAAATCCAGGATTTTTATATTCAGAATTCTGGCACCGACCAATAAGAAATTCGAAACGCCGGACGCCGTTGTCTTCGGAATAAACCTACTTTCCGTTTGCTCTTGGCGGTGCAAAATTTAACGAGTAAACACAGCAGGCATTTTGATGTGGACGTGACAGAACGAACGGCGGACCACGAGGACCACCTCTCCGTCCATCGCCTCTGCTCGGGCCACAGACCCCGCGGTCCTACGGGTAGTTTTTCCGTTGCCGGTTTAAGCCTAATCCTAGACGCTCCATTTAAAAACATCTCTTCGAGTTCAGGACTAGGCTTAACCCAACAATGGAAAATGGCCCATAACGCCATTTGGTTTCTTTGGATCATCTGCAGGCGGAACGCTCTGAGTCACGGATCCGTGTTTACGGTTGAGCGCCGCGGCCCGGCGCTCGGGCGGAAAAAAGGGCCCAGAATGCATGACTACTCAGAAGAATGTTATGTACACAGATACGGAAAAAAAAGAAGCCACGCATGACTCGCTTTTCCATAGAAGGGCTGTCCCGGGGAGAAGAAGGGATGCTCCGCATTCCATGCGGGCGGCTGGATCACAGTAATCGCCATTTACCGGACAGTCCCCCCCTGGAGACACTCGAGGTTAAGTGTCTCGCTCAGGGACACAATGGTAGTAAGTGGGGTTTGAACCTGGGTCTTCTGGTTCATAGGCGAGTGTGTCACCCGCTAGGCTACTACCACCCATTTCCCCGACGCCCTTATCCAGTGACAGGGACAGTCCCCCCCTGGAGACACTCGGGGTTAAGTGTCTCGCTCAGGGACACGATGGTAGTAAGTGGGGTTTGAACCTGGGTCTTCTGGTTCATAGGCGAGTGTGTCACCCACTAGGCTACTACCACCCATTTCCCCGACGCCCTTATCCAGTGACAGTCCCCCCCTGGAGACACTCGGGGTTAAGTGTCTCGCTCAGGGACACGATGGTAGTAAGCGGGGTTTGAACCTGGGTCTTCTGGTTCATAGGCGAGTGTGTCACCCGCTAGGCTACTACCACCCATTTCCCCGATGCCCTTATCCAGTGACAGGGACAGTCCCCCCTGGAGACACTCGGGGTTAAGTGTCTCGCTCAGGGAAACGATGGTAGTAAGTGGGGTTTGAACCTGGGTCTTCTGGTTCATAGGCGAGTGTGTCACCCGCTAGGCTACTACCACCCATTTCCCCGACGCCATTATCCAGTGACAGGGACAGTCCCCCCCTGGAGACACTCGGGGTTAAGTGTCTCGCTCAGGGACACGATGGTAGTAAGTGGGGTTTGAACCTGGGTCTTCTGGTTCATAGGCGAGTGTGTTACCCGCTAGGCTACTACCACCCATTTCCCCGACGCCCTTATCCAGTGACAGTCCCCCCCTGGAGACACTCGAGGTTAAGTGTCTCGCTCAGGGACACGATGGTAGTAAGCGGGGTTTGAACCTGGGTCTTCTGGTTCATAGGCGAGCGTGTTACCCGCTAGGCTACTACCATCCACCCTGGTTCAAATCAGATCAAAAGAGCCGATCACATAATCTTCGCTTTCGATGACGTTAGCAGGGGGACTGACACCGTCCCGCTGAAGCGAATCGCGGTGATGCGATGAAGCGCTGGGCAGGGCTCCGCTTTCCGACCGAGGACGGACAGCGGCCGCGCCCCCCAGGAATACTGGCTGGCGGGGCAGGAGGCGGGGCTCTGTGATCTGGGGCCGGTTTGCCTTCTTGCGGAACGAGGGACGGGAAGTAGGGCAGGCCGCCGCGCTGGCATCTATTCAGGAGATTAATGCGCGCTGGTCAATTCTGTCCCAAACTGTGGAATTCACCAGCAGAACCTCGTCGACTTGTCAGAAATCGAAACACGCGAGACTATTCCTCTTTTCAGTATTAACGTAATGTAATAACATTATTATAATGTAATAATAATTTATTAAAAATGAGAAGAATGCTAGTTAAAAACGCTAAGTAGTTGGCGGCGTGGGCGGCGCCAGGCGTGGCGGCCCGTCCTGGTTCGTGCTTCCGGGTCTTTCGTCCTGTCTTTAGATGTGGACTGGGTGCGATTTGTCCTTAGTGACCTTGATGGCCCTGGTCCTGCGTCTCTTAACACGTTTCATTCGTACATCACATGTTTAAAACACGGGTCACCAGTCAAAAGGGTTTGGCTAAAATCTGGACAAAAAAATAATTATAACAATTTCTTTAAAGAAAGGGCTGATTTCTCGTACAATAAAGACGCTGCATGTACGATTACGTTTGACACCGTACGGGCGGACTAGCACATTTCAAATCTCTTCCTCGGTTCCAATCGGCAAGCGGGTCCCCGTGAGTGAGCTGCAGCACGACGCAGAAGAGGAACGCTGCGAGAACGTCGGAGCAACGTCAGGGGGTCTCTGGCTCTACAAGATGACCTCTGACCCCGTGGCTGTCGGCCTGCTTTGAGTTTGGGCCCCTTCTTGAACTCGACCTGCAGAAAGTCTCCTTGTGGCGAGGCCGCGGCTGGCGTCCACTGTAACTGGGCCAGCAGCAGGGACGCAGAATTGACAGCACCGTCCCATTGTTTGGGTTTTAATGACATAACCGGATTGGCCCCCGGCACAAATTCGGTGCTTCGCTCTCTAACTATCTGATAAGCAGCTTTTATTGGGCCTTCGTCACTTTTTTACATGAGAAAATCTCATCCGGTCGCACCGTTAGATGTGACTTTTTTTAATCCCACGCACCGACGCTGCTGTTAGAATAAAAGGTCACACCACGGTCGTTGCGAAATAAAAATGGCTCTTTTTAGCCTGGATTTACCTTGACACGCGGCTCGCCGAACACGTCCTCCGCCACCTTACACGCGATCAGCGCGCTGGGCAGCGCGGCCACCTGCACCGCCGCCGCCGCCGCCGCCGCGGGTCCGTCGCCGGGCCGCTGCATCGCCGCGCGAACGAGCCGATCAGGCGCCGATGACCGCCCGACGCCGGCTGCCACCGCCTGGCCGCATGCCGGTCGCCGGAAGGAGCCCGCTTTCCCGCATGCAGCGGGCCGGTGAGGGGTGAAGCGCGGCCGCCTGCAGGGGACGATGACGTACTCGGGATGACGTCCGGTGCCGGCCGTCCACCGGGCAGCGAATTTTTTTTATTTTTAAGCGGCGAAATAATAACACTGCTGCTGCTAATAATACTAACAACAACAACAACAGCAGCAACGATAATAATAATGAGCGGAATTCGGCCTAATTACGTTACGGGACAGAGCGCCGGCAAGCACCAAAGTTGTGCAACAGCGGCCCCTCGCGGTTTGAGGGAGGAACTGCAGATTTCAGCACCACAGCCCTGACTCTGCGGACACCAGCAGAGCAAAGTGAAGTGACAGCACACGGTGCACACAGTGAAATTTGTCCTCTGCATTTAACCCATCACCCTTTGTGAGCAGTGACTGGTGCGCGGGGAGCAGTGTGTGGGGACGGTACTTTGTGGCACCTCAGTGGCACCTTCTGATTATGGGGGCGCTTCCTTAACCGCTAGGTCACCACTACCCCAAGGCAATCTTTATGACCACAAGCGTCAGATAACAGCCAATCATCATGAAGTGCAGCCGTCTCCATGGCTTGGAGCTGCGGACACAGTGTGCTCCAAATTGCTAGTGTGGTCGTTTTTCTGGCGGCCTGTCTCAAGTCTTGTTTTGGTCTGGTCTTTTCGTCAAGCTGTCATTTTAGTTTTTATTAGTATTTGTCACGTCCAGACTCGTTTTTTAAAGTCTCGTCAAGTCTCAGCATTTTATTTTAGTCAGAATTATCAATGACAGTTCTTTTACTGTACTGACTGTGTTATATAGAATTGCATTAAAATTTTTAGTTGACTAAAACGAGACTAAATTATAGCCTCATTTTTTAGTAATGCAATTATATATAACACAGTCAGTACAGTAAAAGAACTTAGTAGAATATACAGAAACAAAATAATGTTTTAGTCAAACACATTTCATAATAAAAACAAGATTATCTTATCACTGTATTGGTGGCCTAGCGGTTAAGGAAGAGACCCTGTAACCCCCCGTGACCCTGCATACGCACGATGTGACAATACATGGTGAACAGGACAGGGGAGACATCAAGTAACAATGAACCGACGGCGAACAGGCACGAACAGGGCCTTATACAGGCAGACACAGGTGAAAACAATCCGGAAACATCTTTTCTTGTCAATCTTCCACCAATCTTCCATCAATTATCCAGTCTCAATTTTCACACAACCCAGGAAAATGTATTGTTACATAATGAGCTTGGACTGAGAATAGTGTGAATGAAATGTGATTTATTTGAAAGCAGCCCACCACACTCCCCTTTTTGACAGGTTGTGTGTGATTTACATTTACATTTACAGCATTTATCAGACTCCCTTATCCAGAGCGACCTATCAGTAGTTACAGGGACAGTCCCCATGTAGACACTCAGGGTCAATGAAAATTTTGGTATAGTTTTTATTTTGTAAAACACAATTTAACATGATATATTTTGCTATGACCTGCATTTAAGTTGCGTATCATCTCGCTTTCGTCACATCAAAGAGGTTCGTTGATGAAGATATTTCTTCAAACAATGGAAAGCTTGCTACCGCAAAATTAAGAGGGCACCCACTTTACTGTTATTTGTAGTAACATATCACACACCGCACATGACCCTGTCTTGCAACACATACATAAAATCTTGAGTTTTATGGACGACCATCTAGACCAGAAGAATTGTGTTGGTGAAACAGACAGATCCATAAGCATGAACAGAAACCAAAAAAAAGAAAGTAATTACTTTAAAGCAGAACTGGTCCAAATTACACACGCTTTATCACCGTGGCCTGTTCAGTGCTCAGTGTTGTGTTTTTTTTTTTTTTAATCTTTAGCCTCCCTCCTGGAATGAGTCTATCGGGAATGGTTTTCGTACTTTGAAAGCAGAGCCTCTGTTGGTGTGATTAACTCCCTTTTCTTAGAGAACAAGGTCGAGAATGGTGGAAGCACGGTGGGAGGTATAGTGACTGTAAAGCTAGAGACCGTGGCCGAAGGCGGGACTTGGCCCTTAAACCGATCTGCTTGGGGCAACTGGCCTCCCACTGGAGGAGATTTACCAAGGCAAGTCATGTGAGGATCAGGGTCTGAAACACACCATAATCCTCCAGAAAGGAGAGGGGGAATGAGCAAAGCTGGGAGAGAGAGAGTTACCCCTGAGCTGTAGTTACCTCTGTGTTTATCAGACACGGCACCGGTAACGAGATTCATTTGTCTCCTGAACCAAGCTTCTCCAAGCATCTTTCTAGCACCATGGCGCAGGCTAAAAGGAAACCGAGGCTCAGCCTGGAGTTAACCACCAATGGAGCCATGTTTGATGGAACAGGTGGCTCACTGTTGGAGATGGAAGAGTGCAAGAATGACAGGGAAGAGCAAGACGAGGAAGGGGAGGTGGAACTGGCAGAGGAAGTAGACGAGGACATTGGAATGGTGAGCGAAGACATGGACATGGGCCATCTAACTGCTGTGAATGGTGCTGCTGAGGTAGAAGTACAGGAGACTTCTCCAGAACTGCTGGAAAGAAAAACAGAAGGAGATGATGAGATGAAAGAAGGACACACCATCGATGTTGGTGGTCAGCCAGAAATGACAGTGCCTTGTGTTCCTGATTCTCCAGACCAAGTGCCCAGTGTCAAATTCGCAGAAAGACAAGAAACAATATCAGGACCACAGTCAACAGTCGACGGGGAAGTAGTAGAAGAAGAAGAAGAGAACTCTGTGACATTGTGCGAGGACGAGGTGAGAGAACATTTGGAGGAGCAGCAGGAAGACGTTCCGGAAAAGTCTGCAGAGATACCAAAAGACGAAAAGGATTCCTGCATCTCACCCACTGTCAATGAGGTAGAAGCAAAAACGGTTGTGGAACGAGCTCCAACTGAGGTGGCCACGACTGACAAAGTCAGCATTGACAAAGATAGAGGGGTTACTGGAGCAAGCAACCAATCAACTACATCCACTGTTGATCAGGAACTGGAGGACAAAACAGCAGCGTCACAAAGGAATGAAGAGAAGCCGAATGGTTCAACTAACGATGAAAAATGTCCAGTGGTAGACCTGAAAACTCCAGAAATACAGAGGTCGGAGATACAACCTGCCAGAAAAGAAGTGGCAGATGATGAAAAAAAACAAAAGAAGAAGAAGAAAAAGGCAGAGAAGCCCCCACAAGATAGAAAATCCACCGCTGACACTCTAAACACAAGTAAGGCCGAGAAGAGGGTGGGATCAAAAGGAAAGAGTAGTTCCGAGAAGCAAAAGTCCGCACAAGTCCATAAAATGGCAGAGAAGCAGAAGAGCTGTCAGACACCATCAGCAGCCATGACCATATCAGAACATGGTGGAGGAAAAGGAGAATGTGCCAAAGACCAAACAGGCGTTGAAGACATCACAGGGTTGGAGCTGCTGGAAGAGGGTGTTGAAGTCGGTGACGAGGACGAGGACGAGGACACCGTAGCAACAGCTGAAAATCGATCCTCAAAGGAGGAAGTGGAAGTGCTGGGCCACAGGAGTCCAGAGGAACGGTGGTCAAAGGCCACCTGGGCGGAGGGGATGGATGAGTCCAGACAGGTCAGGGTGAAGCAGGACCCTGTTCCAGTCCAGAAAGAGGAGATTACAGAGCCAGTCGGGGTCAAGACACGTAAACAGGGATCTGCGGCAGGAGGGGACAAGCCAATGATGCCCACTGGAGAGCAGCCAATAGCCCCAGCGGAGGGAGGGTGGAAAGGGATAGAAGAGCTTAGGAAAACCATCGCCATGGTGAAGGAAGAGTCTTTAGGGAGAAGAAGCCACTGGGCGGGGCAGCAGGAAGACAGCGTGCCCTCGTGGGTGCGCGCCAGACGTGCCTCAGAGGGACACGAGCGCATAGACAACCGCTGCCGAAGCGCGGCCAAGGTCGCCAACAGGGCCGACCCCAGGAGTGGCAGAGGTCAGGAGGTCAGAGTGGAGAATGGTGTGCCCTGGCCGGAGGTAAGCGTGCTGCAGGGAGAAAAGGCAGCAGTGAAGACAAAACAGGAGGAGGTGAGAAGACAGCCAAAGAAGGAAGAGAGGAGAGGAGGCAGGATGGACAGTCCGCTGGCCCAGGTTGTGCCCCGGGTCTGCAATCCTGAAGGGCAGGAGTACGACATTTCCCTTTACGTTAAGGTACGCCGGGCATATTTACGACGTGTCCCCATGCTTCTGTGCGCATGCATTTGTCTACATGAGCGAGGGGACGGGCACGATGCTAATTATTGGTGCGCTGCGAGAGTCCCATCACGCTGATTAATCTGGGCTCTCTCAGAACCTCCTTGTGGTGCTGACACTGTCCTGTCAACAACAGTCATTGTCCAATCACTTAAGATGTCAGGCGCGCTAAGTAGCACAAAGAAACTGCAATTAAGCGCATCAGATTGGAATCTTGGCTAAGCTGCGTAGCGCCGCTGCGCTGCATGACATGCACTGGCGCAGTCGTCTATCTAGGGCGTGTGTGTTGTCTTCAGCCCGTAGATGTGCCTGACCAACATGTCCCGAGGACAGTTTGCAGATAATTTACTGGCTAACCGAATCCAAGCACATGCATAGACAAACACTGCGGCGTGCCGATGGCCTGGATCGAGTTTGTATGTTATCTCGTTCTGATCTCCTTATCTTATTGCATTAAGAAGCTGATTGCTAAACCTCTGCCCCACTCCATCTAATTATGTGACCTCTAGCATGACGCTAAATTTAGCTTTGGTGTGACATTCTGCTTATTTAGCATTAGCCTAGCAGTCCGGGCCGGTGGGTTTCGGTTTAGTAGGCCACATCATCTGAAACCAGTTGTGTTCTGGGGTAAAGAAATGAATAAATGTAAGAAATGCTACCTGGAGTTTTAAAAAAACTTTTCACTGATATAACCTAGGAAGCTTATATCACTGACATAACCAAGAAGGAAGGAAGTGTTCGATATTAGCCAGCAATACCAGAAAATTCTATATTTGAAATGCCATAGAAACGCTTCTTTTCACAGGTTTACCTAAAAATATGTTAGGTTTCTAAAAAGGTTTCTTTTTTTTCTACAGAAAACCTGATATCTATGGTTGCAAGATTTGTAAAAATACTGTGCAATCGTAAAAACCCTTTACAATTATCACCAGTAAAACCAGCACTTTTAGCACGATAGTCCAATGACAAATTCCAGTAATAATTATGCACAAATGTTGCTAAAGCACAGTATCAAATTGGGTGTCAAACGTTTTCTGTAAAAATACACTAACAGGCCGTAAAAAAACTCCTGCCAGATTTACAGTGACATGCACCACAGTCTCTCTAGCTTCTCAGATGGATTGGCGGAGCAGGATCATATCTACTGGCCCACAAAACCCCAAAGCTACATTCCTCTGAATGGAAGGTGGTGTCGGACTGGGGGTCTCTAAGCTCTGGAACAAATGTTCTAATATGCCTCCAGCCCCACACACTCATGAAGGAGGTCTTTGTGTGAGTCAGCGTGAAAGGCCACACGCCATCTTCTGAAGTTTGGTTGCCGCCTTTAGAATATCCAGAAAACACGTCTAGACATAGAAAGAGACAACATTCTTCAAAATTCCGATTTGCTTGATGTTGCATTTTGCATTTTACTCTGCAACTGGAGCCTGAGTTGCATGGCTCCATTATTCTCTTGTCAAGAAATCATCCTTATCATTAGAGAATTGAATAATTTATTGATTAGTGCTGCATGTTCTGAGGGAAAAAGAGTAAAAATAAGGTAAATACATTATAATATAGAGTTATATGGCCAAATTAAACACACTCTCTCTCTCCGCCTCTGTCCTTTTGTGGGTTAATCTCAGTTGCTCTGCATTCCAGCAAATTCTAAGCTGATTAAGAGCCTGTTGGTCTGGGGTTCTGCAGTTCTTCGAAGGGGAGGGAGTTACTGGCATTTTTATGCAGCCACAATGATTTCATGCACGCACACACACACACTTTCACATTTTGGCATCTGCCTACCAACAGGCCCCAAGAGCTAAATAATTAATGGCGGATGTTGAACATGCAGATCCATAATCCGTAATGCACACAGGAAAGCACATACGGACCTTACGTTAATTCCTGCTGCACTCTAATGGGACTGTGAAGAACTGTTTGCATTGTGAAGATATGTGCATGCTTATGTTTGTGTGCTTGTGCTGACATGCATATTTGAGAAGGTTCATATCGGGCCATTCTTTTCCCAGCAAAGGCGCCAGGATTCCATCTTCGCCCTCCACAGTCATTTCTCTCCACCAGATAAGCTCATATCACTCACATTACAGCGGGAGCATGTCATGATTAGGATTCTGTCATTATTTAAAATGCACTCAGTCCAGAGGTTCTGAACATTCTGGAAAGAGCGTTAAAAAGCAGGAGGCGGGCCGAGGGACATTTACTGCTGACAAAGAGAAGAGTGTTTCCCTTTCTGTCTGCCGTCCACACACATTTCTCTCACCCCGCCCGGACACACGCCCACGGGCCGCCAGAACCGCAGTGGAGCCGTTTGCAGACTGCAGAACCCAGAAGTGCAGTGAGAACTTGGCCATAGAAACACTGTCTGTGGCAGGTAATAAGAGCAAAATAGTTCCTGGGAAAGGATCTTCAGGAGGCCAGCTGCTGGTCAGGTGTGCTTGTCTCTCAGTGTACAGATGTGCGGATTGTAGAAGTCATGGCCTGGTTTGATATTGCAGCGAAAAGGTTTGGGTTTCCCAGCATTGAGCTTTTTGTCAAGGTAAGATGGTGTCTTTTCCTGCCAGAAACACTTCCATCGAGCCACAGAAACATTCGGCTCGATGGAAGTGTAATATCTTATCTAAAGTCGACGCTTCTCATCAGTTGGACTGTACTGATAAATGCTGATTTCCATTGAGCTCCAACCTGACCACATTAATGAGAAAAAGACGCACCGTGATCTCCTTGGGAGACCACTAAAGCGAAACGTTCTCAGTTTCTGAACTAGACTTTTATAGGAAAGAACTAGACTTTAATAGGAATTAGGACCTCCTGTGGTCAGAGCTGGTAACACAGTTCCCTGTTCAACGTAGTGCTGAGATTTGACAAATTGTGTGTTGTCTCGTATTATCTCTAAACTGAAGTTGTTCCCTTGAGAGCACATGGCTGCCAGAACAACGTAAATGCCCAAGTCACTAAGTCTATTTGTCTGTGTGTGTGTGTGTGTGTGTGTGTGTGTGTGTATGTTCAGGCAGGCAGTGATGGTGAGAGTATTGGAAACTGTCCGTTCTCACAGAGATTATTCATGATCCTGTGGCTGAAGGGAGTCATCTTTAATGTCACCACTGTTGACCTAAAGAGGTAACAAACACCGGCGTTCAGCCAGTTTACTGTTTCAAACCACTGAATCTGGTGCAACCACATGAGCAGAAATGCATTGCTGCAGGATGGGGGGTAAAACAACCTGTACGATATTTTTTTCATGCGCTGTCACCCAGGAAGCCTGCTGATCTACAGGAGCTTGCTCCAGGTACCAACCCACCCTTTGTGACCTTTAACGGAGAGGTCAAGGTCGACGTGAACAAGATTGAAGAGTTCCTGGAGGAGAAGCTCACGCCACCACGGTAGGGGGGCCGCCAGGATCATATGGTGTCACACGTCCTGTGTTTCTGTCCAGGTGTGTTCTGGCAGTTTGGTGGAAACGTGTGTTCTTCTGTCTGAGCTGTTTTTGTAGTTTTGTGCCCAGTTCCAGTAATGTACTTTTGTAGTATTTGGGTTGTTGAAATCGATTTTGTGAGTGTGTTTGTTCAGTGTTGCTGTGAAAGTATTTGTGTTTGTGATCGCATTGGAACTTGCTACTGGAGAGACTTGTTGCATTGTTTGGTAGTTTGTTTCATGCTTGTTTGCTTCAGTAGTTTGATGTTGTATTTGTTGACTAGTTTGGCACTGTCTTGTATTAGGGTTGTTGCAATTATAAGATTATAATCTTCTTATGGGGTGTGTTGATAGTTGATTGGTAGTTATTTATTTGTAGCTTTAGCATTGTTTTCTGCCAATTCTGTTATCTTAATAGTAGTTTTGGTCATTTGTTATGTTTGGTTGCTTATTTAATGGTATTTGAGGAGGTTGTGGTATTTGTGTAGTTTGGTGTTTTAATTGTGGTGGTTTTTAGGTTGTATTTGTTTGCGCTGTTCTGGGAGTTTAATTTGTCAGTGCATTCGTAGTTTTGGCGGTTTGCAGCACGGACATCTGGATCATAGGCGATCTTTTCGAGCTAGGATCTTCATGAAGACCGAGCGTTTGTTTGTGTGTGTAGGTATCCCAGATTGGCGACGAAACACCCAGAGTCCAACACAGCAGGAATTGATGTGTTTGCCAAGTTCTCTGCCTACATCAAGAATCCACGCAAAGATGCCAATGACGGTAGGAAAACTATAAAGTCAGCTCCTGCTGCAAATGAAGGCACATTGTGGGTATATTGTGTCAGTGCAGCATCCATAGCCACCACCCATTGATGTCTGACTGTGTTCTCCTTGAACGTAAATATTGGCTTGCGTTTTAGTGTGATTTTCTAAAAAAAAAAAAGTGAAGTGATTGTCACATGTGATACACAGCAGCACAGCACACGGTGCACGCAGTGAAATTTGTCCTCTGCATTTAACCCATCACCCTGAGTGAGCAGTGGGCAGCCATGACAGGCGCCCGGGGAGCAGTGTGTGGGGACGGTGCTTTGCTCAGTGGCACCTCGGTGGCACCTTGGCGGATCGGGATTCGAACCGGCAACCTCCTGATTACGGGGCCACTTCCTTAACCGCTAGGCCACCACTGCCCCTTTTATGACTTTATTCGTTAACTATGCACAGCCACTGTGTGTTGTACTGCTGCAACTATGCACGCGACAAATAAAATACCTGGACTCTTGTTTGTCTGCATGTTTGTCCAGCTTTAGAGAAAGCTCTACTGAAGTCCTTAAAGAGGCTGGACGAGTTCCTGCGAACGCCCTTTCCTGAGGAGATCGATGCCAACAGTATGGACGACCCGGGAGAGTCGACGCGCAGTTTTCTGGACGGACCGGACCTCACACTGGCCGACTGTAACCTGCTGCCCAAAATGCACATCATCAAGGTATGGCGAGCGCACAACGACACAGACTTCACATTCTTTCTGGCAGTTTTAACCAATCGGAGCACCGCTGTCCGCAGGTGGTGGCCAGGAAGTACCGGAAGTTCGAGATTCCGGCAGACATGATGGGGGTGTGGCGCTACTTGAACCGTGCCTACGAGAGAGAGGAGTTCATGAACACCTGTCCCGCCGACCGCGAGATCGAGTTCGCCTACCTGGACGTGGCCAAGAGGATCAAATAAACACAATCAGGAGGACGTCTTTGCACTGATGCTCATAAATTTGTATGTGTGTGTGTATCGAAAAATAGAAACAAAAATGTGCGTGTGTACACGTATGTGTGCACTCACTGGTGGGGTTGCACCATACACTTACTAGTCTGTAAGTTTCCCATCAACCAATGGCAGGGCCAAATATCCACTAGAGACTAGCTGTCTTGCTGTCCTGTGATTGGCTTGTTTTAAAATTGTCTTTAAAATGTGTGTTTAATTTTTTGGTCATCTGATTGTACTCAAAATTATCACAGAACCTTTATTTGGTTGTCACTAAACTGTTTTCTACTCTAAAAATGATTAATATTTACTAATCCATTTCCTTGGTTTTTCATTTTATACTTTTTCTTTATACTCTGCTTGGAGCTGTGTAACCCTGGGTTAACGCCTTATCAACGTCTCCAAAGGACAGTTCATTAAAACTCATTCAACAGCTCAAACCTGTCTCACTCTTTGTGTTTCGATTTCCAGCGTGCCTCATGGAGTCTTTACATACAGTACAGGCCAAAAGTTTGGACACACCTTCTCAGTCAATGCGTTTTCTTTATTTTCATGACCATTTACGTTGGTAGATTCTCACTGAAGCCATCAAAACTATGAATGAACACATGTGGAGTTATGTACTTCAAAAAAAAGGTGAAATAAGTGAAAACATGTTTTATATTCTAGTTTCTTTGCTCTGATTACTGCTTTGTACACTCTTGGCATTCTCTCAATGAGCTTCAAGAGGTCGTCACCTGAAATGGTTTCCCAACAGTCTTGAAGGAGTTCCCAGAGGTGTTTACCACTTGTTGGCTCCTTTGCCTTCACTCTGCGGTCCAGCTCACCCCAAATCATCTGGATTGGGTTCAGGTTCGGTGACTGTGGAGGTCAGGTCTCCACTTTTTGTTAAGTACATAACTCCACATGTGTTCATTCATGGTAGTTGCACTCCCTGACTCATTATCTTCCATCTACGACATGCAAAGTAGAACAGCTGTCCGCACGAAGATAGCGATGAGTGTATAGCGAAGGCTTTCACTATACACAGGTGGCAAAGGAGGTTTTGATGCCTTCAGTAAGAATCTACCAATGTAAATGGTCATGAAAATAAAGAAAACACATTGAATGAGAAGGTGTGTCCGAACTTTTTGCCTGTACTGTATAACGGTCACATGGCAGCTTTTCTAGCAGTTCTGTTAGTCTATCTAACATGCTCTCAGTGGAAGAACAGACAAATCTTCTTTCTGTTCTTAAATACTCAGACCTGTGAGATTTTTCATTGAAATTTCAGTTTTAAATTCAGTTTTTGCCCTTTCTCTACCTCCATTGCCACCTGTGTATAGTGAAAGCCTTCGCTATACACTCATCGCTATCTTCGTGCAGACAGCTGTTCTACTTTGCATGTCGTAGATGGAAGATAATGAGTCAGGGAGTGCAACTACCATGTAAGTAGAAGACCAAAGGTTCACACAGCTTTCATGGATTTACTTGAAAGGTTCCCCCATTAAATTAAAGTGTGTGTGTGTTTTTTGTACTGGTCTTAAAACCAGATATCTAGAATAGAACTGCTTTCAGTTCTTTGTTCAGCAAGTGGTGCGTTGATTAATCTGACAGTGGGGCTCTGATACCGCGAGACCATTAAAAATGTCAGAAGATAGTGGGGTAGATGGTGAGACCATGTTTCAAAATCTTTGGTTTGACCCCTGGTCTGAGAGTAGAATTGGACAGACTTCTCAGGCCACGGTAGCCGCCGTGAACCTGGTGCCATGGCAACAGGCAGCCCTCGGCTCGGCTGGATTGAGGTGGAAAGGCGTGAGGTCAGTCACGAGGACTCCCGAGGGCTCTCTTTACACGCCGTCGGCACGGCGACCGCGGCCGGGGGAATTTTGGCCTCCGGAGGTGGGCAAACAAGGAGAAGTCGAGAAGGACGAAGAAGAAAGGGGCGCCGGACGAGCTGGGCGATTGCAAACGGAGCCAAAGCGAGAGTGGAGGTCCGTGTAAAGCCATCCAGCGTTTATTGATGAAGGGGGTGGAAATGCTCGTCAGCTTTTTATTGAGGGCTGTTAGCAGCGTTTCGCAAGTTCACACTGTGGTTAACAGGGTCTCGTGCACAAAAGCCAGGTGTACACACGTCTCACATGCATACATCACACACACACACACACACACACACACACACACACACACACGGTTCTCTGCTGTCAGTCGTGTTATTGGTGAGGTGGTTTTTGAAGGTGCCGGGCACCCATGGATGCCGAAACGGCCTGGGTTCTGGTCCATGGGCCCATGAGAGGGTCAGGTGGAGGTTGGGCCTTCAGTTCTGGGAGCAGTACTTCCAGAAGCACACTGCAGGGCGAAACAGAGGAAACGCACTGTAAAAAATAAAAAGCTGCTGCAAAGCGTTTTTAAGTTTCAACCAACTTCACTTTGCAAGCGAAGCTGAGGAGCTCTCAGATTGATTCAGCACAATTACATGAGCGTGGATTTTAGAGAATGTAAAAATGCTTACATTTCTCACAACTTTCTTTAAGTTCTCACAACTTTTTCATTTTTTTACAGTGCTGCTCTCTACAGTTGTTCACTTTGCTAAGTTAATACGTTATTTAAATGTAAATGTTATATTAATGGTTGACCTCTTGATATGGGTTGGATAGAATAATAAATGTAATATAAATCAAATAGGCCGGCATGAATACAGTGTAAAGTTATATATAGAATAAAGTTTTTTATTTTTTTTTAAATAAAGCTGAAATAATTGTTGATCATAACCACATAACATGTTGTCAAAGGGAAGTTCCTCTCCTCACACGCAGTGGCAAATTGATATGCACCGGCCTGTATTTTAACGTCGGTCATAATGTTCGGACGGTGGTGTTCGTGGCGATTAGATACGTTTCTTTGACCTTCTCTCCGGACATGATGTGCGCCTCCATTGCTGAACACTCACCTCTCTTATTGTTCTTCTTGCCAGAGGGTGGCGGAGACTTTTTGAAAGGCTTCCCGCTCGGGCCCAGCGGGTCGGTGCTGGTCCTGTTTGCGGTTCCGCTGCTGTCCACGGGTGACAATGTGGTGGTTTTTGGCGACCCGTCTCCCGGTGCCTGTGGAGATGATGGCCATAAACTGATCACCTGACAGTGACAGCACAGTGATGCAAACAGAACGATACACACAGCGATGTGGACCACCCACCATCTTAGCCTTTTTAGCAGAATTTCGAATGGTTCCTGCAACACAGGTGATGCAGTGTGTTTAGTATAAACGGATTGACACCTCGAATGAACACAGACGTGAAGATGCATCTCATTTCTTACCTCTGGGGCCGAAGGTCATCCGTGAACTCAGGGTGCTGTTGTAAGTCTTTTGAAGGCCCTCCATGAGGTTCAGCATCTTCAGGATCTTCTCTCGTCTGTCAGGGCCGGCGGTGACCGGATTCGCCCTCGCCTGCCGTTCTAAGCCACGCCCTGCCACACTGGCCCTGTCCGGCTGCCCCGAATCTGCGCTGGCCAGTGACTTTTTCAGCCGTTTGAAGACCCTGCTGGAGACCTCGGACTTTTCTGCTGGAATTGTATTCTCGGGTTTGACCCTGTCTGAGATTTCTGCTATCATGGCCATCTTCAAATGATGAACAAGGCTGCTGGGGAACATCAACCTTTTTTCTACTAAATCAGGGGGACTGGTTGCCAGATCTGTATATACTTGTTTGTCCAGAAACCTGGGGAACATTGTGTCCTGATCTTCTAGAAATCTTGATGTGTCAGTCAGGTGCTGCAGCGCTGGTGCATTTCTCGGTGAATCTGGAGGCTTCTGCTCACCTTTAAAAGAGAGGTAAACAGATTTAATCACAAAATCCACCACAGACCCCATGGCAGGATCAGACCGGAAAAAAAAAATCCTGTTTTCTGCTTGAAGTCAGCTTATGCAAACATGATGAGACACACAAAGGGGTTGTGTGACATTCACAGAAACACATGTGCACCCAGAGCCCAAACATCGGCTACTAATGCCTCTCAGAACTGGAGGGAGTTGCCAGGGGACGGTTTTAATGGCCAATGGCATTATGGCCAAGTGACATTGGAGGACTTGACAATGGAACGTCAAGCTTCAATTCAGAAGAGGACATACTCTCAGTTCATTACGCGTGTTTGGAGTAACCAGGAACGCTCCAGAACACACAGCGATACCCACAGGGCCTAAAGATGCAGTGAGGGACAATAGAGGTCAAGAAGGCGAGAACAGGACAGGTCAAGCCACATGACGTATCAATTACCGCATCGCTTTTCCAATTGGGATTTTGATTGGAAACTGTGTCGAGCTTTTAGAACGTTTGTGTTATGTTGCAGTTTTGGTGTGATGGGTTTCATTCCATGGATACCCGGAAAATGATAATCAGACACTCTTCTTAGAAAGTGACGGAATAGAAATGTATCTTTTTTTTTGTCATTTTGAGAATTTGTGAAGACCTTTATGCAAGTCCTTCTTTGCCCGACCAGAGTGTCTTATTGTCCGGACCGGATCCGGAAGTGGAGATGTTATTAGAACCTCACCGGGGTGGAGCAGAACATCCACGTAGACTCACCTCCTGGACTGAGACAGTGGATGCAGGGGGCGGCGGCAGCCACCGGCACCAGCGCCAGCAGAAGCATCGCTGACGCTGCGGACGTCCGCACTGGCGTGGGATCTCTCAGCATCGCTGCGTTGTCGAGGTCAAAGGTCACCGTCGGCGTTGTCTCGAGACCGGACTGAGAGGTCCTTGCGTCTTCCGTCAGTCTATTGGCCGATTGTCACTCGCTGTCTCCGCGCCGCTCTCGTCTGTGAGACGTCTCAGATGCGCCCCATGAGATGAAGGCTTGTCGGGAGGTGGGTGGCGGCGTTCTGCCCTCATCCCGGCGCCGTTTCGGCTCTTAAACCTGCGCTCGGACCACCACCTCGCGCCTGGCCAATCGCGCGCGGCCCCCGCCTTGCTCGCGCCGTGTCGGTGTGTGACATTTGGAGGCTTGTTTGGCGTTGGGGGGGCTCTTTTGTGCCTGAGGTGACAGGCTGTGGGCCCTTGTGCGTCAACGGGCCTTTCTACTGCAGACCCTGAGCAAACACATTAACAAACGCCTTATCACTGCTTATACAGCCAAGTGTGTGTGTGTGTGTGTGTGCAAAGGAGTGGTCCACCTCACACACACACACACACACACGCCCACAAACACTTTTTCATGCAGACTGTGCACAACTGGCAAACTAGTGAAAAAAATATTCAGAGGCCTCATGATGTCAGGAGAGAGATGACTGAGGACGATGGCGGATAGAGGGACGGGACGAGTGCTGGTTGCCGGGAGGTGAGAATGTGACCTGGGAACTTTCCGAAATTCGTCTCTTCCTGTGTGCCGTAGGTGGGATTCCGAGAGATGGGCGGACTCATTCACATTTACGGCGTTTACAAGACGCCCTTATCCAGAGCGACTTACAATCAGTAGTTACAGGGACAGTCCCCCCCAGGAGACACTCAGGGTTAAGTGTCTTTCTCAGGGACACAATGGTAGTAAGCGGGATTTGAACCTGGGTCTTCTGGTTCACAGGCGAGTGTGTTACCCACTAGGCCACTACCACCTTACTCGAGTTGGAAAAAGCCGAACAAGAGGAGAGGGGGGGGGGGGGGGGGGCACGTCTCGGCTCATTTTCTTCTTCTGTCTCATTTTCTCTCGGTCCCAGACCCCTGTCCCCCTTTTGTTCCTCAAAGAGTTGGATCACCGAGAATAAACACGGCAACTCGGCAGACAGTCTGTCTCTGGGTCTGCGTTCGTCTCTCCCCGTCTGCCTCTCTGTCTTTCTTTATCCTCGTCACGGCCATCCCCCATTACTCAATATTGCATTTAGAGCATTTTATGGACACAAAAAAATGATTATTTGCCAGCGTGGCGTACAGCAGATCCCTGCACAGTTACACGCACCCGTCACTAGAGGGCACTTTGGTCTTTGATCTATGAACAGACTCTAAGAAACTCAGATTGTCGAGATTAGAAGGACACAGTTTAGTGCATGGAACTGTCATGTGTCAAGGATGAGCAGATCATGAACATGGATTATATTTTAGCAGGAGCACAATGCTTTAGGACCAGAGGCGTCCAGGGCCCAGAGCAGCGCTTGTTTTGTGGACTATTGAACTATTGGATTATTGTAACACACTCCCAAATGTCCCAGGACACGGCGCAGGTCTTTTCTTCATTCATGGGTACATAGTGATCTACCCGACCCAGAATTACTGGGGACCTCCGTGGAACACCGCATGGCTTTGAGGGGCACACACACATCCTTTGAGGGGCATCTCACCTCCTCTCATAACGCCACGACCAGCATTTGCATCACACCGCCAGCAGCCCGATCAAGACCGAGGGGAACGGACGGGTGCGGACGGGAAGGATGGACAGAGGAGGCAGGAGAGAAGGTCAGGCCCAGAAAAGAGCGGTTTGTTTTCAGTGAAACTGGAGCGCTCACCCCCACTTACCACCAGCACGACCAACAACGGAATCAATTACCACTCGCCCAGAGGAAACCAAAGCCATGCAACACAATAAGGGCATGACCTGTGCTGTGTGTGTGTTTTAGAGTGTGTGTGTGTGTGTGTGTGTGTGTGCAACTGTGATTGTGTCAGGATAGAGGAGTCTGACGCGGAGTCATCACTGCTGATGGAGCCGATTTAAATAAAAAAAAAAACAAAAGGCAGATCAAGCAAAATGAATAAAGCATGAACATGAAAATAAAAAATGGTCATGTGTGTGTCTGTGCGGATGTTGCACACATTAAAAGTGTGTGTAATGCTGAAACAAATGGTGTGTGGCTCACATGTGTGCGCGCTGTGTGTTGCGCGTGTGTGTGTGTGTGTGTGTTCGGTCTGGCCGTCTTCATGGTTGTGTGTGTGAGACAGAGAGGGAAAGCAGCAGGTCCGCGAGGGCAGCGCGTTGTGTCACTCTACACCTCGCCCAGACTGTGGCTCACCAGAGGCCAGTGTGGTTCAGGAGGGTTTGGAAACGTCAGAAACCTCTAACCACAGCAGCAAGGGTGGCCTGGACCACACACACACACACACACACATATACACACATACACAAGGAAACAGTAAGACTCAAATAAAACATAAACTCGTATGACAGGTGTGTGTGTGTGTGTGTTTGTTTGTGGACAGTGTGACTGAACATTTCGTCGTTTTTAGACCTGCTGGCATTCAATCACTGTTTTTTTTTATTTTATTTTATTGTCACTGTAAGATTGAATTTTAACATATATGCAATAAAGTGCAACATAAAATTATATAATGTCAAATGAAACTCCTGTCTCATTCCTTCAGGCAGACATTTCCCCAGCAGACAATTTTTTTCAGGTATTTCCCATATGTCGCAAATCTGGCAAATTCTATTTCTGGACCAGGACTGCTTTGCCACTGAGGTAGCGTTCCCACACACCGCTCCCCGGACGCCTGTCATGGCTGCCCACTTCTCACTTATAATTCATTTCAGAATTATTTTTTTTTAATCAAAAGAAACAATGAAATATAAATAATTCAGAACTACAATATTGTTTGTTTTTGTAATTATTGTTGAACTTTTCAGCTTTTTAAATTGCTATTAATTAATTATTTCATACCAGGCTGATCGTTTTAATAAAAAAAATATATTTTCCGCAATTAAAATTAAATAAGAACAAAGAATAATTAAAATTTAAAGTGTAAAAGCAAGCGATGGGTGAATGGAGAGGGTGATGGAGAGGACGATAGTGGACCCAGGGTCCAGTCCACAAACGAAGGGACAGGGGACATAAGGAAGCGTCCTGAATGAAATTGAGGAGGACAGCACAAGTGATTGGTTACTATTAGTAGACACTAATGGGTGTGACATCGATAAGGCGTGTAACTGGATCGCGTGTTTTTTAGTGCTAACTGCTGCACTCCCGCTTGAGCATCAATCATTATTGCGCTCCACCAGGGATCCCTCAAACTCGCTAAATATTTAATCAGCTTTAAAAAAGAAAAAAAAGAAAAATCTGGGGGAAAAAGTGGGAGAAGGAGAAACGCCGTTACCTCAGCCTGTCCTCCCTCCTTCTCTCTTACACACGTTCCCTGTCATCTCTTCGTTCTCCAGCTCTCACCAACTCTTAATACCACTCACACATATCTAAAGTATGCAAGACTGCAGGTTTTCAAGCATTTAATATGAATAAATATAACAGATGATTAATCTCGTTGCGCACATTCAACTTTTCCTCTCCTCTTGCACCACACATGCCTGACATTCGTTCAGTCGTCCCTCAGCACCCCGCTGACGAAGCCCCTCTGTACTGAACCGGTGACACGTCCCCAAAGTCACAGGACACCGGAGCCGTGGCCTCCTCCACTGTACCGTAATTAAGGTGTATGTTACGGCACACATAGCGGTGTCCAGTGACCACGGCCCGAGACCTGATACCTGCGCTACGGTTCTGGAGCAACAGAACCCCATTAGCACAGATGAATTATACATTCTGCACACATAGCCGAGACAGAGAGAGAAAGAAAGGCAAAAGGGAACTGGATGGGACAGGTACTCAAGGAGGAGAAAGAAGGAGGAGAAAGAGAAAAAAAGTGTATGTGTGTGTCTGTGTGTTTGCGAATGAAAGATAAGATACAGGACAGGCCAAAAGCTTGGACACGCCTTTTCATTCAATGTGTTTTCTTTATTTTCATGACCATTTACGTTGGTAGATTCTCACTGAAGGAACCAAAACTATGAATGAAAACATGTGGAGTTATGTATTTCACAAAAAAAGGTGAAATATCTGAAAACATGTTTTATATTCTAGTTTCTTTGCTCTGATTACTGCTTTGCGCACTCTTGGCATTCTCTCGATGAGCTTCAAGAGGTCGTCACCTGAAATGCTTTTGGAGTTCCCAGAGGTGTTTAGCACTTGTTGGTCCAGCTCACCCCAAACCATCTGGGTTCAGGTCCGGTGACTGTGGAGGCCAGGTCTCCACTTTTTGTTAAGTACATAACTCCACATGTGTTCATTCATAGTTTTGATGCCTTCAGTGACAACCTACCAATGTAAATGGTCATGAAAATAGAGAAAACACATTGAATGAGAAGGTGTGTAAAAACTTTTATTATGGCCGTTTGGCATGGTGATGCACGTGATCTGAGATGATGACAAGACATGACGAGGAAGAAGGACGCATTCGTATGACGTCACGAAACGTGTTTAATCTGTGATGAACAGTACAGGGGAGACATCCGGTAACAGGTGAACAGATGAACATGTAACAATGACCCGGAAACGTCATTTTCCGAATCGCCCTGCTGAATGGCCCTTTCTCACCTTCAATGCCACCAGACATGTGACTGTGGGGCAGGCATCCTCGCCCGCCCGGAAAATCTTTCGGGCGCATCCGGACCCTGCGGAACATGAAGCAAACATTGGCCAGAGACAAGGGTGCAGGTGGCGTCCTTCGGGTGAGTCGCGGCTCCTTGGATCTCAGCGCGCGGGCGGCGGCTGCGTCCAAATGCGATCGGGTCATTCTGTCACGGCTGTTTTGCATGGCGAGGCAGGTGATCTGAAATGATGACAAGACTTGACGATGAAGAAGGACACATTCGCACAATGTCACGAATCAGGGGTTTAATCTGTGATGAACAGGACAGGTGACACATCCGGTAACAGGTAACATGTAACAATGACCCGACGGTGAACAGACACGAACAGGGCAGCTTTATATGACCAGACACAGGTGAACACAATCAGGAAACATTACACAGGACGAACATGAAATTCCGGAATTCGGGTCTGGAATGAACATGACAGTATACATGCATTATGGTGCAAGTTTCTGTCTATAATGATAGTATTTGTCACGTCGGTGAGCTGACGGGGGAAGGAAGGAGTCGGGACATTCTGGGAAAGGGATTTTATTAATAAACAAAAACCAAACCAGCACGATGGCAGAAAACAGGGGAAACAACGGGGGTCAACATAAAATAGCCCGCAGGCGTGTGGCAATTGCCAGAACTCAAAATGCACACTGAACCGCTGCGGAATCAAAGGCTTTTTAAAAGCAATCTGGATTGGCTACTGCTGGAAACAGCACCTGTGACCAATCCTGACACTATCAACAAAATATCATAATTATGTTACTGCCTTATTGCAAAACACATTCATGTTTTTTTCAATCTTAATATAATTTTACATAAAAGAAGCATTAACTTTATGTCAAAATGATTGATTTATGACCCTCCAGTCAGTGTAGGGTAAAAGGTCCAGATTTGAAGTGAAAGTGAAACACTCTGACAGACACCGTGAAGTCTCAGAGATTTATGACTCTTTGTGTGTAAGAAGGAAGTTGTTCGTTTGTGATCTAGTCCTTTGATAGACACCCTGTCTGTCTTGAAGTCTCACAGAATTTCTCACAGAATTTCCCATAATTGGGGGCAGTGGTGACCTAGCGGTTAAGGTAGCAGCCCTGTAATCAGGGGGTTGCCGGTTCGATTTATTCATATTCTCATGTATATTTATATATTCATGTTCTCTTTTCCTCCCCCAGATGTAAATTCCGCTTCCAAAATCTCTGCATGTCTACGTGACATTTCCTCCTATCATTAAAAAACCTTGTGCTGGAAAACCATGCATTCTTTGATTGAACTGAAAGAGACTGGTTGTATATTCCGGCTAACAATAAATTCCCTGTAGTGAGGGCACTGAAGGAGTTTCTGCATAGTGAGGAACTTTGGTGGCCCAGGACTCTTCCCAGTGAGGTACATGAACCTCTCCTCTCCCAGTATCTGTATCCAGGTATCCTGATGCTCTTCCAGCTTCTTCACCAATGGTAAGCAAAACTGGTTAGTGAACATTAGCAAGATGTCCAAGTAGACATATGTCTGCATGCATTCATCGCATATTGTATGTTGACAAAAATTATGAAGACCACTGTGCCACATATATCCCAGGACAAATTTTAAAGTCCAGTACGGGTCACAACCATCATACATTAGCCTGACCAGGAAAATGGAACAGGGAAAACTCCAAAAAATGTTTTGAAGTTCATTTTTGTAGAGTTTGACTCCATCATCATCATCATCATGCATAAATAAACAAAACTCTTCCACCCTTTCTATGAATATGCCAATGTCGGTTGTTGTCATCAACTTTCTTCTCAGGAACACATCGAAAATCTTTTCGTGCACCAAATACTTGGAGTATTCGACGTGTCTGTAAGTCATTGCTGCGATCAGTGATGTTGTTTCATCTGTGAATGATAAATTAAAGGATAAATCCTCAAGTCGCTCCAAAGACTCTTTGTTTTTCACAGCTTTATAAAATTCCCTTGCATGTATCATATTTTATGGTGTTTCTTGCATTTTTTACGTGTTTAAATAGATTAAAGCAAGACTTTATATTCTTTAGAATTTAATGAAATTCTTCAATTTCTTTAATGAAATTCTTTATTATTCTGTGTTCTTTAGTTTCCTTATTGGGTCTGTCAGGAAGACAGACCATTTATTATTGTGCTGAGAATGGCAAAAAAGAACATTAAAGAACGTTACAGACCGCCAGGCGAAGACCGTCAAACGTAAAGAAACAACGGATTTGTAAAATAAAACTTCTTTGAAGTGATACTGCAGTACCACAGTAAAGAAGCCCCATTTTACAAATAACATGCCCGCGCCTGTGACCAATGCCCGGACAGACCCATCAAAATTTCCCCTGGGGATTTTTGTTTCTAGTTCTTTGATTAATCTTAGCTATTTACAGTTTTTGGTTAGAACACAGAAACCTGTGCTGGATCGTGCCCACCGTACGCTACATCCCAGGCACAAAGATGGAGAGTCTCCACGTCCATTCATTATTAGAGTGAACCTGTTCCAGGTCCAGAATCAGATCTCCTCCAAAGAGCTGGAGAGACATCTCCTATTTTCTACATGGGCAATTATATGCACATTATATCAGCAGTGGCGATGAAAAGAGCGCCATTTGATAAGGTGAGAAAGCTCAACTACTGCCCGAACATTAATGTAACGGGAACAACAGTTACAAAGACAGCCCTGTATAATGCAGGAAGCAGAGAGACAATCAGGCACCGCGGTGCGCTGCTTCACTTCACTTCTCTCCCGGTCACCTCTGACTTTATTTCACAATCATGAACATTTATACATCAATGCATATTTTCATTTACCATTTAGGTCACATTGTATATCTGACACTGCTAATTTTCCATCACTTCTCACATTCATCTGCGTTCTCATTTCTTGCGGTTAACACATGTTCATTTGGTTTACTCCTAACCAACATCACTGTAAATACATTATATTCCACTTTAGTTTCATTTCAGTCTGCACTGGTTTACTCACCATCTACAACAGATTTCACCTTTAAATGTTATACTGCCGACATGATATTTCAGAAAACAGTCTTATTTATGTCCGTTACATTATGACAGCCAGGAAGTGTGTATTATGTAATTAAAAGTAATAAAGAAGAGTCATAAAAAAAACAGAGAACCTGTATTCATACAGTTATGAAACACATATGCATGTTTGAAATGAACAGGTTTTCCGCATTTTACACACACATGCTGCAGAAGTGTAATATTTTCTCCATCGCGCTGTGGAACATCAGCTGCAGACGTAAAATGGCGTCTGCCCCAACGTGCACTTTTTTCCTTAACATCTTTTCCCGTGAACCATGAACTAGGACTAGTCCTTTGATAGACACCCTCACAGAATTTGTCACAGAATTCACCGGTTTATGATTGTAAGGATTTGGGCAGAGGTGACCTAGCGGTTAAGGAAGCAGCCCCGTAATCAGGAGGTTGCCGGTTCGAATCCCGTTCCGCCAAGGTGTCACTGGGGTGCCACTGAGCAAAGCACCGTCCCCACACACTGCTCCCCGGCGCCTTCTTAATTTTTTATTTTACACTAAACAAGTGATTTTTCAGGGGTCCAAAGCTTTTAAAACGTAGTTGTAACCTTTCTGGAAATGTCAATTTTCATCATAAACCTATGTACACATGGGCAACCTTCCGAGGTAAATTCTATAGTGAAAACAGTTTTGTGCCAGACAGGTAACACTTGATAGTAGTTCTACATGTCCTATTTTACCCTAAACAAGTGACTTTTCAGTGGCCCAAAGATTTTATACCCTATTTATACTACATGGATATGTTCATATTTTTCATAAACCTATGTACATATTAGCAAAGTTCCCAGATTAATACTACCGTAAAAACGGTGTTCGGCCAGACAGGGAACAAGTGGTACTATTTCTAAAAGAATTCTCATAGAATTTTGAGTGGACACAGAGATCATCAACATATGTAGATTTATGTTAATTTCTGAAACAGATTTTCTTTACTATATGTCTTGCTGAACTGTACCCCCAAAAGGGGAATACGTA
Organism: Denticeps clupeoides; assembly: GCF_900700375.1. Lineage (NCBI taxonomy): Eukaryota > Metazoa > Chordata > Actinopteri > Clupeiformes > Denticipitidae > Denticeps > Denticeps clupeoides. Next base: position 3,378,730 of record NC_041711.1, read on the forward strand.
TATTGCAGCCTGCTCAGCGTACAGCGATGGGATATGGTTACGAATGTAGAGGGTGGAGCTAGAAAGTAAGTGGGGAATGTGTGGGGTGATTTGCATATTTGCTGTGATGTATAAATATATAAGATGTCTTATATAAGATGTCTGTGTGTGTGCGTTTGAATGTTATATTAGCCTTCTTGACGTGTACAGAATGTGCTGAGATCATAGCTGTGTTTCCACCGTGAAAAAATAGGAATTTATAATTTCCTACTTGTTTGTTCGTATTCTCGTGTATATTTATATATTCATCTTCTCTTTTCCTCCCCCAGATGTAAATGCCGCTCCCAAAATCTCTGCATGTCTACGTGACATTTCATCCTATCATCAAAAAACTTGTGCTGGAAAATAACGCATTCTTTGATTGAACTGAAAGAGACTGGTTGTATATTCCGGCTAACAATAAATTCCCTGTAGTGAGGGCACTGAAGGAGTTTCTGCATAGTGAGGAACTTTGGTGGCCCAGGACTCTTCCCAGTGAGGTACATGAACCTCTCCTCTCCCAGTATCTGTATCCAGGTATCCTGATGCTCTTCCAACTTCTTCATCCATCGTAAGCAAAACTGGTTAGTGAAAATTATCAAGATGTCCAAATAGACATATGTCGGCAAGCATACATCGCATATTGTATTTTGACATAAATTATGAAGACCACTGTGCCACATATATCCCAGGACAAATTTTAAAGTCCAGTACGAGTCACAACCATCATACATTAGCCTGATCAGGAAATTTAAAGACGGAAAACACCAATAAAATTTTTGAAGTTCATTTTTGTAGAGTTTGACTCCATCATCATCATCATCATGCATAAATAAACGAAACTCTTCCACCCTTTCTATGAATATGCCAATGTCGGTTGTTGTCATCAACATTCTTCTCAGGAACACATCGAAAATCTTTTCGTGCACCAAATACTTGGAGTATTCGATGTGCTTGTAAGTCATTGCTGCGATCAGTGATGTTGTTTCATCTGTGAATGATAAATTAAAGGATAAACCCTCAAGTCGCTCCAAAGACTCTTTGTTTTTCAAAGCTTTATAAAATTCCCTTGCATGTGTCATATTTTATGGAGTTTCTTTATTTTTTACGTGTTTAAATAGATTAGTGCAAGACTTTATATTCTTTAGAATTTAATGAAATTCTTCAATTTCTTTAATGAAATTCTTTATTATTCTGTGTTCTTTAGTTTCCTTATTCTTTGATTAATCTTAGCTATTTACAATTTTTGGTTAGAACACAGAAACCTGTGCTGGATCGTGCCCACCGTACGCTACATCCCAGGCACAAAGATGGAGAGTCTCCACGTCCATTCATTATTAGAGTGAACCTGTTCCAGGTCCAGAATCAGATCTCCAGCGAAGTAAATGTTCACAATAATGAACATTTATACATCAATGCATATTTTCATTTACCATTTAGGTCACATTGTATATCTGACACTGCTAATTTTCCATCACTTCTCACATTCATCTGCGTTCTCATTTCTTGCGGTTAACACATGTTCATTTGGTTTACTCCTAACCAACATCACTGTAAATACATTATATTCCACTTTAGTTTCATTTCAGTCTGCACTGGTTTACTCACCATCTACAACAGATTTCACCTTTAAATGTTATACTGCCGACATGATATTTCAGAAAACAGTCTTATTTATGTCCGTTACATTATGACAGCCAGAAAGTGTGTATTATGTAATTAAAAGTAATAAAGAAGAGTCATAAAAAACAGAGAACCAGTATTCATACAGTTATAAAACACAGTCATAAAACACACTTTTTTCCTTAACACTTTTTTTCACTTTTTTCCTTCTTTTTCCACCATTACACATGTAATGGTGGAATCACGAGCGTGAGACACCAGTGTGGAGAGCAGATGCATCACCTCGAGAACCTACATTAACCCCCACTGAACGAGTGAATAACAAAAAAGAGAGGTCCTAAACGCTACTGAGAAATTAAGAGGAAACAATTAGAGGAGTAATGCCCATTGGGCATAAATATTCTCTGCGGACTTGTTTTTCCTCAGATAGGCCTGGGCAAATCACCAAAATGTTCTCGTAGCAACCTCATCTCCATTCAAGGTGCAGAAAATCAGTGCAAGCAAGGTGACCTCAGATGACCTCATGTGCACGGACATTGACTGCTGTTTGTTTCAGTTGGATGCCACAGCACTTCTTGGTCACATAGTCTACAATGCACTGCTTCATTGAGGGCCAATAGAATCTTTCTCTGACAAGATGAAGTCTCAGTCCCCACGTGACCCATTTGGTCATGAAGGTGTCTCAGAATGATGGACTGTTACAAAAGCCCATCCTTTAGATATAAATCGGTCCCACTCACGGAGGAGTTTGGCTGCAGGTTCTCTTACCAACTTCCGTATGTTCTCGGTGAGTTTGGCATTAAATTATCTAATTCTTTATAATCTCGCCAAATGTTGGATCTGTTCTCTGTGCATTCCTTCCTATTTTGGGAAAGGCTTCAGAAGGTTGCGGTGCAACATTCTGGGAGGAGACAAAGAGCGCCGCCACCCAGGCTACATCTTTCTCCTGGGCCACTCGAGGTTCCCTCCCACGCTGCCCTCACCACTTCCTGTGACAGTTCTTCCGAGCAAGTGTGTATATATATCGAGCAGCGTCAAGTTGAACACACGACAGGGTGTCTGCATCAATGGTAGCTTTTCGCGGTATGTACTTGATGTTGAACCGAAAATGTGACTACTCCCCAACCCCCCAACGATGGCACACTGCATTGAGTTTAGTGGTGCACATGACGTACGTGAGGGGATTGTTGTTAGTGTATAATAAGTAGTCACGGAACTGTGGGGTGTAGAAGAGGTAGTCACAAAACTTCTCACACATGGGCCACTTCAGGGCTAAAAACCCTAGCTTGCCATTGTGCATGTGGTAATTTCACTCTGCCGGGGTCAAGGTTCGCGATCCATTTCCAATGACTTGTTACTTCTCACCCTGCAGTTGATAAATGAATGACCCCTAGACCTTTTTCCTGATGCATCAGTGTGCAGGCTGGTTAAAGTCTGAGTAGGCCAGGACTGGGGTACCAGTGCCCACTGTAAGATGGGACATTCTGCAGGGTCAAGATGCTTCTGCAGCTTTTGTCTTGCAGAGAGGCCCATCACCTCTTTGTTTGCCATATCTTTGTCAAATGGACTTCCATCGAGCAAGAAGTGTGAAATGCCAGCCACTTGTTTTGAGATCCATCGCTTTGTCTGCCACAGACGGGAGACACCGCAGGCGTGACAGGGCAGAAACAACTAATTCTGATTGGTCTGTGGCAACGTCCTGGGAGTCAAATGTATGAAAGAATTGTCTCGTGGACACTAGGGGCTTTTTACTTCCATTTTCCTTTCCATCGGGAACTGGGACTTCCAGTTCCTGGACCTTTTCTCTCTAACTGTCCTGGACCAGGCGACTTCTATGAAGCTTAGTTCAGGCTTTTTTCCCTCTTTCTCTATCTTTTCTCCTTTCTATTATTTTTGATTTTCTCTGAAACATTGGCACCTTTTTACATACAATAATTTACTGGTGTTAATAAATTAGAAACTGTTAATTATTTTAACCTCTATTGTGCCACGCCTCTTTCTGCCAGGTAGCATCAGGTTGAGTGGTTTTAACACAGTGCTTTTGTATGTAGAGAGTTTTTGTACTATTCTCCACAGTTTTACACCACATATGACGCGTCCACTTCCACGACGAACGAGAGAGGATGGGTACAGTGGTTAAGCAGTGACACAAGGACTGAAAGTAAAGTGATTGTCATTGTGATACACTGCAGCACAGCACATGGTGACACAACTAAATGTTCTCTGCTTTTAACCATCACCCTTGGTAAGCAGTGGGCAGCCATGAAAGGTGCCCGGGGAGCAGTGTGTGGGGACAGAACAACGGGGATGGCAAGACTCTTGAAGTGACTGGTGGTAGTGATGAAGGCGGTCTTCCATTCGTTGCCCTCTTGGATGCGTATCATAGGTGGAACGTAGATCCAATCTTGGTGAAGTAGGAGGCAATCGAAAGGGCGTCGAGGGCAGTGTTGGTGAGGGGCAGAGGTGTCCGGGTTTTACGGTGAACTTATTGAGTCCATGGTAATCGATGCAGGGCCCTCCTTTTTGGAGACAAAAAATAACCATGCCGTGGCCAGTGATGTGGGTGGACAAATGGTACCGTTTTGGAGTGCCTCTGCCACATGGCCACATTCTCTGCTTTGGACAGAGAGTACAGGTGTCCTCTAGATGGTGTAGGTCCAGGAAGCAGACCAATGGCCATGTCACCTAGTTGATGTGGTGATAGTTGTGCAGCCTAAGACGGACTGAAGATGACAGCCAGGTCGTGGTACACTCTAAAAAGTAATTAATGGGACCTTTTGTCATTACTCAAATATATATATGTTGTTGTAAAAAGACTTTTTACTTTCAATTTATATTTTATTGAGCTCAGGTGACACAAAAATTATGCCTTTTGATTCAATATATAATTATGACTTGTCTGAGTTTAAAATGATATGTTAATCAAAAATAATTCAATTTTAAGTTCTGTCGATGTAAAATACAACTTGATGACGTGGAAACAGCCCACATTTTCCCTCTTCTGCTGAAGCGTACCTGTCTAACAGCACATGTTCAAGGCTCATCCAGCGTCATGGTCGTGTTGAATGGTAAGTAGTTTTATGCTTAATTACACATATTTGCATTAGCTTGATTCTGGTAAAAGAACGATGTAACATATTATCTCTCCGACTAGCGGGCGAGACGCTCCGGCATTTGTGTGCAACATCAGTTCAGTTTTAACATACACGGAGCCGCTAATTCAGCAATAGTAGAAATCATTTGGCTCTTGTTGTAACATTTAACACTAACGTTACTGTTATACAGATACTTGTATTTGTCTTATAATGTTTAAAAGATCACAGGCTAACAGATCACAGGCTAACAGCAATCTTTAATGGCGCTAACACAGGCTTCTGTAGTGTGTTAGTTCTAAAGTTGAAGCTAGACAAGCAAAGTTGATATCACTGCAGTGTTTGCTGTTAGTAAAGCAGTGATGGAAAATTTTTTTTGTCGAAATGTGACATTTCTTTGTAAATGGAAGCCTGTTTATGTTAATAACTGTTAGGTAACGCTAATGCTAGATGCCACCTTTCGCTTCTCAATGTATGTCAACAGCACCACCATTGGCTCCGTCATGAAAAACACACTTTGGTACTGGTGGGCCACCAGGCTTTACAAGTTTAAAATCATTGAACTTAAGTTATTTTCCTACTTAGGTCTTCAGTTACTTTGCTGTGTGCCTTGCAAGGACAAAAACTCAAGCCTTCATCTTCTGGTATCCTGGTGTCGTGGATCAAGGGGTTTAAGTTGAAATGTGGTCAGCCTTCTGAAGTAAGCGTGAACAAACATGGAGTAAGACAGAAACATAGAGTGTGGATTGGCCTTGCAAAATCTGTAAATATGCAACCTCTATTAAAGACGAGTTGTTGAAACATTATAGGTTACGTCATATCCCTGGTGTGCAGCCTCTGCCATGTCCTTACCTAGATTGTTTTTGTTCATTTAAATCAATGGGGTAGCCTGAAATCACATATATCATGGAAACACTCAACTCACTCAGCAAGAGTGAGAACCTCGTAAATTCTCAGTTTCTGTTGCCAGTTCTGTAATGTGGACACATTTTCCAATGAAAAAGAGTATTTTGAATACCTTCGTCAACATTTGAAAAAGCAAGAAACCGTCTCCTGTGTTTTCAAAAATTACAGTTTCAAAACTAATATTTATGGTCCATTTGCTTCACATAGACATCACAAGCATACTCCCCACTCATTAGATGAGTTTAAATATGACATTTTAAAGAGGTATGAAAACCCTTCCCAAACAGATCAGTGCAGTGATTTAGTTAATCAGGAAGGTGAACAGTCTGACATTGATGAGTTTAGAGATGGTGATGTAAAAGTACTGCCAAAGTTGATTGAAAGTAGCTTGGCTCATTTGATGTTGAAATTAGAGAGTTCCTTTCATGTTCCCAACTGATGCATTGATGAGTTTGTAGAGGAGTTGCATTTTACTTCTCATTCAGCCTCTGCTCCCAACATGAAATACATTTTACAGTCTTGCTTGAAGAGACACAACTGTGAAATTGATGAAGCCATTGTGTCTGAAATGGTGAAAGACATCTGTGGTGCTAACCCTATTAGCTCTGCCCTCTGTGATGGTGGTTCTCTTTCCTCTGCCTTCAAAAGAAGAAAGTATTTTAATGAACACTTTTCTGTCGTGGAACCAATTGAGTATATTCTTAGTGGAGAGAGCAGCTTCAAGTATTACTTTACTTTACTTTATTTGGCAGACGCTTTTATCCAAAGCGACTTACAATGGGAAGACACCAGCAATTCTCGTTCGATTTCTATAGAATATCAAGTATACAAACTAAGAGCCCTGATAAGGCTTAGACTTGTCATTGAAGAACATGCTCGGAGAGTGTTGGGTGCTAGACTAAGAAAAATTATAATGTATTTATACATTTTGTATTTATTTGTTAAATGTGTATGCATGTGTATGTGTTAAATTTGTCTGTAATATTTTTGGAATAAGAAGGTTTTCACCTTCTTCTTAAAAGTGGTGATAGTCTCGGCTAGTCGTGTGGAGGAGGGTAGGTTGTTCCACCAGCCAGGGACAACAACGGAGAACAGACATGATTGGAAACGGAGACCCCGTGAAGAAGGAATTTTTAGTCTCCTTTCGTTTGCCGATCTGAGAGAGCGTGTAGGAGTGTATCTAGGTAGTAGTGTGTTGATGTAGGCGGGCGCAGTTCCATTTACAGCCCTGTAGGCAAGCATCAAGGATTTGAACTCAATGCGAGCAGCTACCGGGAGCCAGTGGAGGGAGGTAAGGAGAGGTGTAACATGGGTGTATTTTGGCTGATTGAAGATGAGGCGGGCTGCCATATTTTGGACCATCTGGAGTGGTTTTATGGTGACTGCAGAGGCTCCAGCCAGGAGAGAGTTACAGTAGTCGAGTTTGGAGATGACCATTGCCTGGACGAGGAGCTGCGTAGCCTGTTGTGAGAGAAAAGGCCGAATCTTGCGAATGTTGTAGAGAGTGAACCTGCAGGATCTGGAGATCGCAGCAACATGATGGTTCAAACTCAGTTTGTTATCTATCCAAACCCCAAGGCTTTTTGCAGATGCCGTGGGTGTTAACAATAGCGATCCAATTTGAATTGAAAGGTTTTGCTGAGGAGAATTGTTGCCCGGAAAGATCAGAATCTCGGTTTTGGATAGGTTGAGTTGGAGGTGTCGCTCAGACATCCATGCCGATATGTCTGAGAGGCAGGCCGAAATTTTTGTTGCTATAGTAGCATCTTCTGGTGGGAATGACAGATAGAGCTGGGTGTCATCAGCATAGGAGTGATAGGAGAAGCCATGTGATTGGATGATGTGACCAAGTGAGCGAGTGTATATTGAGAATAGAAGGGGGCCAAGGACAGAGCCTTGTGGAACCCCTGTGGTTACCCTAGAGAGGACAGATGTCTCACCTCCCCATGATACCTTGAAGGACCTGTCGTAGAGATAAGAGGTGAACCAATCTAGTGCGGTTCCTGTGACTCCTAAATCAGAGAGTGTGGTGAGAAGAATTTCGTGGTTTACTGTATCGAAGGCAGCAGATAGATCAAGTAGAACAAGGACGGATGATCTGCGGGCAGCTCTTGCAGCACGAAGGTCATCCATCATTGCCAGGAGGGAGGTTTCAGTAGAATGCCCTTTCCTGAAACCAGACTGAAAAGGGTCAAGAAGATCATGCTTGTGGAGAAATGAGGAAAGTTGAGCCAGGACTGCTCTTTCAAGAATTTTTGAAAGAAAAGGAAGGTTGGAGACTGGGCGGTAGCTATCCAGTAGAGATGGGTTTAATGTGGGTTTTTTGAGCAGGGGAGTAATGACAGCCTGTTTGAAAGCAGTGGGGAATGTTCCTGTTGTGAGTGAGGAGTTTAAGACATGTGTCAGAGCAGATAATATGGTGGGCTGTATGGACTGAAGGAGGTGTGAGGGGATTGGATCCAGGGAGCAGGTGGTGGGGTGACTAGACTGGAGAAGTGTAGACACGTCTGATTCAAAGAGGGGAGTAAAGGAAGACAGATTCCTGGTTTCAGAGGTAACAGCAGGACGGGGTCTGGGGTTAGGTGGTGAGAATTGTTTGCTAATGTCAGCCACCTTTTCTGTGAAGAAGGTGGCGAAGTCTTCAGATGAGAGAGAAGTGGAGGGGGGAGGGGGTGGAGGATTCAGGAGACGGTTGAAAGTCGAGAAAAGTTTTCGAGAGTCATTGCAGTTGTTTACTTTGTCCTGGAAGTATCTGGTCTTTGCTGTAGTTACAGCAGCAGAGAAGGATTTTAGGAGAGATTGATACTTATTAAGTTGAAGCGGGCACTTGGATTTCCTCCACTGCCTTTCAGCTGCTCTAAGGTGGGACCTGTGGCGACGAACCTCGTCAGAGATCCACGGTGAGGGTGGAGTCGCACGTGTTGGTTTTGAGGTTAGAGGGCAGAGTCTCTCGAGGCAAGATGTTAGTGTGGAGAAAAGGATGTCTGTAGCACGGTTAGTGTCCTGAATAGAGAGGATGTCTAGGGGGGAGAGCTCAGAGGAGACAGCGGAAGACAATTGAGTAGGGCAGAGGGTACGGAGATTACGGCGAAATTGTGTTAAGTGTGAGGTGGGTGTGGTGCGTGCCAGGGGGGATAGTCTGAAGTGAATAAAAGAGTGATCGGATAGATGTAGAGGAACGACAGAAGTGTTGGCTGTGGAGCATTTGCGTGTGAGTACGAGATCTAGTTGTTTTCCAGCTCTGTGCGTTGCGGGCGTGCAGAGAAGTGTGAAGTTGGAAGCAGAGATGAAGTGTTGGAAGTCAGTGGTTTGTGGCTTGAGGAGATCGAGGTTGAAGTCTCCTAGTAGCACAAGGGGCATGTCCCCATTCAAAAGGTTCTTAGCAGGAAAGATATACTAGACCTGATCTTGAGTGAGGCAGAAGCTCAGATGGGCGTGCAACCATCATAGTTGAGGGATCCAAGATCCTGGAGGGGATTGATGTCACCAGATCCTGTGCTTTGCTGACCTTACCTATCCCAAGCACTTGAAATTGACCTTTGAAGTATTTCAGAAGCTATGCCTTGAGCTTGATGGACAAAAAGCCAGCTCTAAAGTAATGAATCTCAAGTTTGGTATTTTCTAGAGCAGACTTAATCAACCTTTCGTGAGGGAGAGTTTCACATCACACACGCACAACCGGTTCTTTTTTCTGCATTTCTGCTGCCAGTTCATGCATTGGGTTTTATCAAATTTTAAAACACTGTTCTTCATAAGCTTCTGAGTTCATGTTTTGTGTCTAGCCTACAAATGCTGCTGTTTGCACGTTTTTAAGGAATTTGAGCTGTGGTTAATTTCTCCCATGACTTCGGTTCTCTGAGGGTATTGATGTGTTTTAAACTTCATGTGCAGTGCCCTCTCTAGCCGCCGTTAATCTGGAAGGTGAATAGTTAAATATTGATAAGAATAAAGATGATTACGTAAGAGTACTGGAAAAGTTGAATGAAAGAAGCTTTGCTCATTTTATGTTTAAATTAGTACATTTAATGTACAGCAATCTGTCATCTGTTGTTTTGATTCACTTTCATGTGTTCAAGTCAAAGAATGGTGATCCATGTACTGGGTTTTACTACATTTTATAACACTGTTCCTCATAAGTTTCTGATTGCATGTTGTTTTGTGTCTCAGGAAAATGTAGCCTATAAATCTTGCGGTTTGAAAGTGTAAGAATTGTCCTACTGTTTTTTACTGTCAATAAATGGGTCTAACTCATTTGAATAATACGGTCTGATTTCTATTCTTTTTGAGCACCAGGAAAGAGTCCCTTAGCTGCTGTCCAGGTGCTTGGTTTTGACATTGCCCTCATGCCTCTAAATACTCCTAGCAAACTTTCAGAAGGTATTTTGCATCTCCTTGCTGTCATCTGATTTCACTCAGCCACCTTCAAACCACCAAACAGACAAACACACAACATCATCATCTTCCTCAGATTGTATTAAAATCATTTAATTTGCTTCTTGCTTCACAAAGACAGCAAGGTTCTGTAGCTACGCCTCATTTCTGGGGGATCCTTTTTCTGAAGGTCATGACACAAGAGAAGACACAGCACATGGTAGCTTAATTTCCTTTGATCAAGTATCCAACTGTCTTAGAACCTTGACTTCTTTGTGGGTGGGCACCACCATGGAGGAGCCCGACCCACAAGGTACTCAAGGTTATATTACAACCAAACGACCAAGGTTGTAGTTTTGAGAGACTTAGCCTTCTGGGAAACAGGAAAATGCCCTTATTATAGGAATTTATTGCAGGGATCATATAGGGATCATACTAATTCTTAAGTTCATGTTATTTAGAAATTTGTTTTATTGTGACCAAAAAGCTACCTCACCATACCTAAAATATCATGTTGGATCAACTTAAATACTTGCATGTATGTTGATAATTATTAAGTTCATTTTAATTAGCAATGTATTTTATTATGATCATGTTGGATCAACTTAAATACTTGCATTCTTGTTGACAATTATTAAGTTAATGTAACTTAGAAATGTGTTTTGTTGTGGCAAAAAAGCTACTTCAAAAATATTGCTTTGAATTAATGTAGTTCTTAACTACATTTGGCATAACTACAGTTGGCTTAACTTAAAAATTCTAGTGGAAAATGTTAACATATCTTTTTAAGTCAAGCTAATGTTTTTTTTTTTACTGTAGCAGGTGGGTACAGTGTCGAGGGCTGGGAGTGGTACAGCAAGTGTGGATGTCGAGGACCAGGACGGGTGCCAAGCACCAAGCCCAATGACCTGGACAAATGGGGATCATGGACGTCCAGCCAGGGAAAACCCAGCAGGAGAAGTGAGTGTGTGTGGATCCAGACGTAGTTGTGGAAGTAGGGTGGCTGTGCAGTGAGTAGCCTGGTGGGTAACACACTTGCCTGTGAACCAGAAGACCCAGGTTCAAATCCCACTTACTACCATTGTGTCCCTGAGCAAGACACTTAACTCTAAGCTGCTCCAGGGTGACTGTCCCTCTAACTACTGATTGTAAGACCCTCTGGATAAGGCCGTCTGATAAATGCTGTAAATGTAAATGTAAATGCAGTGAGTGATAGGGCTGGAAAGTGATGGTGATCGGAGATGGAAGCAGTTCCAGAGGAATGTGTTTGAGAGTAAAGTCTTGGTTGATGAAACTCCCCGCCACCCCGGAGTCGACGAAGGTGGTGGTGGTGGTCTGAGAATCCCAGTCCAGGATGGCAGACAGAGTGAGTCAGGAGGAAGTGGCCTGGGGCTCAGCCAATCGTGCCACACCAATCGTCAGGTGGCGCGGTGGTGTGGTGGGGTAGCGCAGTAAGCATACAGACCGTCCCTCTCGGAGCAGTGAGGGAGGTCTGTCCAAGCTGTATGGTCTCCCTCTGATGGTTGGGACGAGTTGGGGCTGGTCTTGGTGGAGGCGGTGAAGGTTGTGGCTGTCTTCGGCTGTGCCAGCAGGTGCCGATCGATCCGGAGCACCACTATGTTGAATGTGGTTGGCATCTCCCGGCTGACCATCTCGCTGCAAATCCTGGGAGCCAGGCCTTCGTAGTAGATCACCCGGATGGGCGTGGGCGTCCAGCTGGGTCTTGGCAGCCAGGGTCTTGAATCAGTTGGTGAATGGCTCACTGATGAGGAACCCTGGCCCAGGTGCCACAGGAGGTACTACTAGGACGAGACATTTTTCACACCCCATCTATTACTATTATACAAATTACTATTGCAGAACTTAGATCAGCACCGATGTCTCAACAAAGCAGAAAATGTCCTGGACCTGACAAATTTTCTTGTGAGTTTTAAAGAACGTTCTGGGATAAACTGGCCAAATTATTACTAGATATGTATATTGAATCTTTTGACTCTGGCTGCATTCGTCAAACCGTTTCACAAGCCACCATCTTACTACTTTTGAAAAAGTCCCTTGAGCTGTTTGTCCTACTGCCGAATTAACTTGTTGAATGCTGATTTTAAAATTTTAAAGTTTTATCAAAAAAAAAAGTTAAAAATTGCTGGCTTTATGACTAGAATCCAAAGATCATCTCTACAGGCCATCAGGATTTATCCATAGACACTCTTTCTCTAACCTTAGATGTCTGTTTAATACAATATATATTGCTCGGGATACCGAAGATCGGGAGGCCCTCATATCACTAGATGCTGATGCACTTTTGATAGAGTGGAATGACCTTTTTCTTTTTCATACACTTTTTCATTCTCTCAGATTTCTGAATTTGAATAAAAGTGAAATATTTCCCATTGGTATTGCTGCTAATAATAACTCTCTTACCCTGCAAAATTGCCCATCATAACGTTACATATCTTGGAGTTTGTGTCAACACTAAATCTGAGGATCTTTTAAAGTCTAATTTTGTTTCCTTGCTGTCGAAAGTTTGTGTCACGTCCGCAAGCTGACGAGGGAAGGAAGTGCAAAAGTGCAAACAAAATGTATTATTAACAAAAAGGGGGAGAACAGACACTAACCCGCAGGCATGTGGCGCCTCAGAACAACCTCCTGGATCCTAACCAGTCTGGCTTCAGAACAGCTCATTCTACTGAGACTGCCCTTCTGAGAAGCTACATGCAGCCAAACCGTCATCTGTACTCATTCTCCTCGACCTCTCTGCAGCATCTGACAGTTAACCACAAGACATCTTTGTCTATCCGGAAGAAGCTTGGAATTTGAGGCTCAGCATGGCAGTCGTTTGCTTCCTATCTTGATGAGTGATCTTACCAAGTGACTTGGAAAGGATCCACCTCTAGCTCACATAGACTTTCCACTGGTGCTCCTCAAGACTCAGTACTAGGTCCTCTCCTTTTTTCCCTCTACACATCACTTGGTGAGGTCATTTCCTCACATGGATTATCCTACCACTGCTATGCCGACAACACACAACTCATCTTTTCTTTTCCTTCCTCAGATCTAAATGCTGCTTCCAAAATCTCTGCATGTCTAACTGACATCTCATCTTAGATGGCAGCCCATCACCTCCCACTCAATCCCACCAAAACTGAACTAATATTTATTCCAGCGGATTCTTCACCACATCAGGATCTTACTATTTACCTGGACAACTCACAGCTCTCTCCTTCTACAACAGCCCGCAACCTTGGACTAACAATAGACAACCAACTCTGCTTCTTGACTCACATCAGCAGTCTTTCCCACTCATGTAGATTCCTTCTCTACATTATCAGTCCTTATCTATCAACACAGGCCACCTTCCACTGGCTCCCAGTAGCTGCACGCATCCAATTCCAGTACTGCTCGCCTGGTCCCTCCATCTCTGAAGGTAAAAGGAAGACATTCATCTAGACTCTTCTCCGTCTTGGCCACTCGGTGGTGGAATGAACTTCTCCTGGAGGTCAGAACAGCTCAGTCACTGAGCACTTTCAAACGGCAGCTCAAGACCTCTTAGAGAATATTCCTCTTTAGAGAATATTTAGATGAACTTGTAACCTTCTTATTGTCTGACTTATGTATAGAAACTACAACAGAGTGAATAAAAGATGGTATTCATAGTTGGGGTGCCGTGGTTGCCGGGGTTGGACCGGCCGACTGGGCGGGCGGCCCCGAGGTCTGGGCGCTGGGCGATCCGGCTGTGCGCGGTGAAAGGAGTCCTTCTGCTCTTGGCTGAGTACGATGCAGGCCAGAATCCAACTCCGTTCCTCGGGACCATACCCCTCCCAGTCAACCAGGTACTGCAGCCGGCCCCGACGCACCCGCAAATCGAGGAGTTGCCTCACCCGATATGCAGGAGTCCCCTCGACCTCCACCGCCGTGGGGAGCATAGGGGTAGCTTCCCCTTCACCCAACGGTCCAGGGGTGACCGGCTAAAGAAGGGACACATGGAACACAGGGGAGACTTTCATGTGCGAGGGTAACTGCAGTTTAAAGGAAACGGGATTAACTTGTTTACTGGATGTTACAGTGTGCTCCCGCCCAGACCCTCTCTGCCCTCCGGAACCAATCGTCCACCTGAGAGACCTCAGATGGGGATCGATCCCAAAGACACAGAGGTGTCTGTCGTCCGAGCACACACTCAAACGGCGTTAGACCGGTAGTGGAGTGACGCAAAGAGTTCTGGGTGTATTCTGCCCAGACCAAGAACTCCGACCAGTCATGCTGCCGATTGTAACAGTATGCCCGGAGGAACCTGCCGAGCTCCTGGATTAAGCGCTCAGCCTGACAGTTGGACTCGGGGTGGTAACCTGAGGTCGGGCTGACAGAAACCCCCAGCTTTTGAAAGAAAGCCTTCCACACCCACGATACGAACTGGGGGCCCCGATCCGACAGGATATCTTCCGGATCCCGTACACCCGGAACACGGACTGCAACAGAGCCTCAACCACCTGCAGGGTAGAACGAAGACTAGGAAAAAGGAACAAAACAACACCCCTTAGAGAACCGGTCAACTACAACCAAGATGGTAGTGTACCCTTTTGATTCCAGGAGGTCCGTGATGAAGTCCACGGCAATGTGGGACCACGGCCTTTCCGGAACCGGCAGGGGTAGTAACTTCCCAGCAGGAAGAACATGAGGTACCTTGGTGACCAGTGCAGGAATGCACAATATTTTGCACGTCCCTCCTCCTGGCGGGCCACCAGTACTTAGCGCTAAGCGCTGCTAAGGTCCGACTTACCCCCGGATGCCCAGTAGCAGGTGAGGTGTGAGCCCAAACTACCACCGCTCCCGCAGTGACTCCGGCACGTAGGTCTGGCCAGGAGGGCATCCCCGAGGCACTGGGAGACCCTGTGCCACTCGGGAAATCTCCTGGTTGAAATCCCACGTTACCGGGGCCACAACGAGATACGGCGGCAGAATGGGCTCATCTCCCTCAATGGTAGGTGGTGCATTTAGCCGCTTAGCCTGCTGGATGTACTGGAGGTTCTTATGATCGGTCAATACAGAAAAGGGGTGTCTTTCCCCCTCCAACCAATGACTCTGTAAAAACAACGAAGACCATGTGGTGTGGGGTGAACAGAGTAGAGTGTGTAGAAAAACTCTTTCTCCCTCCACACAAAGTACTGTATTCAACCACTCCAATTTGATGTTACCTGGCAGAAAGAGGCATGGCACAGTAGAGGTTAAAAATGAACAGTTTCTAATTTATTAACACCGGTAAATAATTATTGTAGTTACATGTGAATATTGAATGCAAAAAGGTACCAAGGTTACAGAGAAAATAAACATGAGAAGAAAGAGTAAAGAGGGAGAAGAGAAAGAGAGGGGGAGAGAAAGGCTCAGAAGCCTTCCGGCTTCCGATGGAAAACCCCCTAAGCAAGAAAGCTCCGAGTCCCCTTTTCCACATGTGAGCAGACCTTTACACCCCCGGCCTACAGGAAGTTGTCACTGGCCTACAGGAAGTTGTCACTGACCAATCAGAACCTGTTGTTTCTGATGTCACGCCCCCGGTGCCTCCCATTTGAGGAAGACAAAGAGGGTGGGCGGTCCTGACGGCTGATACTTCACACGTTGCCGTCAGACAAAAGGCATGTAAAACAGGGATGTCGAATCTTCACCCACAACCGTCGACACAGGAATGTCACACCTCCCCCTGCAGACATCTGTTATGCAAGGCAAAAGCAGGCTCCCGTGATGGCCATTCTTACAACCCACTCCTCTAACGCAGCTTTTACAGCGAGCAATTCGCGATTCCCAATGTCATAGTTTCTCTCTGCCTCCGACAGCTTCCTTGAAAAAAAGGCGCAAGGATGTAACCTACCCGGGGACCCATAGCTCTGTGACAACACCCCCCTAATCCGACCTCGGAAGCATCTACTTCCACCACGAAAGGCATAGCGGGGTCCGGAAGCTTAAGAATTGGAGCTGTGGTAAAGAGTGTCTTAAAACGCCTTGGTGGCCCTTGGGGAAAATCTGATTATTTTGGGCTTCCCTTTAAGGAGGTCGGTGAGGGGCGCTGCCACAGAACTGAATCACTTCCTGCTTGTGGCAGGAAGTTCTCGGCCTTGGCATACAACCCGTTTTCGAGCAGGCGATGAAGGACATGACGGACGTGTCTGATGTGGTCGTACTCAGTAGGCGAGTAGACCAGGATATCATCGATATAGACGATGACAAAGTGCATCAGGTGGTCCCTGAAAACGTTATTCATAAATCCCTGAAAGTACGCGGGGGCATTGGCCAGCCCATAGGGCATGACCCGGTACTCATATTGACCAGACGTTGTGCTGAACGCCGTCTTCCACTCTGCTCGAATCCTAACCAGGTTGTAGGCACTCCGGAGTTCGAGCTTAGAAAAAACTTCGCCCCCCGGAGTTTCTCAATAGCAGACAGGATTAGTGTAAGGGGGTGTGGATACCTCACTGTGACCGCGTTGAGCCCTCGGTAGTCAATGCAGGGCCGGAGTCCGCCATCCTTCTTCTCAACAAAGAAGAATCTAGCAGAGGCAGGAGAACGGGACCGCACGATATATATCCCTGCCTGAGGGATTCGGCCACGTACCTCTCCATTGACCGAGTCTCCGGCTCAGACACCAGAAATGACACCAGAAACAAAAAACTGAGAACTGAATTGGTAGGATGTGGTGGATACTCTAATACTAGCCCCCTGGAACTCAAAGGCGCAGGCACCTGGCTAAGGAGTGCCTTGGGTCCGCGCAGTAGAGACAAAGTCCTAGCTCTTGCAGTCTTCTCTTCTCCTCCACCGACAATCGTGTTGACCCCAGCTGCATGGGTTTCTGGGCGGCTTCCGCACTCCCTGGACCCGGGGCAGGAGTCCCTGACACCGGATCGAACCAGATCCGACGACGAATGCGTCTGTAGTCGCAAGCGCAGAGCGCCCTTTCCCGCGCAGATGCCGGTCTAGCTTAATGGCCAGAGCGATCACGGCATCCAGCCCTAGATCGGCATCGCGGCAGGCTAGTTCGGTCTGTAAGTCCTGGCTCAAACCATTCCGGAACACTGTTATGAGCGCAGGCTCATTCCAGCCAATGTCCGCTGCAAGGATCCGGAATTCGATTGAGTAGTCTGCCACAGAATCGTTGCAATGCCTGAGCCACAGGAGGCGCTGACTGCTCGACTGCCCCTTGTCCGGGTGGTCGAAGACAGTCTTGAAGCTCGCCAGGAATGCCGAGTAAGACGTCGTCTCAGGGCCTCCTCCCCGATACACGGCTGCCAGCCAGTCGTGAGCATGCCCAGAAAGCCGCTTGATGAAGATAGAGATTTTCTGAACGTCAGCGAAATACAGCTGAAAGGAGAGCAGGAAATTCCTGCAGGTACCCGGATCTTCCAGATCTGCGCTGTAAAGCTCCGGCAGCGAAGCATGATGGTGGGGGCGGAGCTGGTGGTCGTGTAGGGGACTGCAGGGCATTCACCACTTGCTGGAGTACCTCAGAGACCTGTTTCAGCTGTGTTTCATGGCGGTGAAGGATAGGAAGAAGCTGGGGGGGTTCTTCTGTCGGCAGAGGGATGTGGGATGCGTCTATCTTCTCTTGTTCTGGTTCGTTCTCCTGTAACGTTCCCCTCTAGCTCAGGTGATAAATGGAGGACGCAGGTTGAAATGAGAAATTACTATTTTACATTTACGTCATTTGGCAGACGCCATTATCCAGATTGACTTACAACGTGCTTAAGTTACCATCGATGAAGAGATCAATTCCGGTTCACTAGGACCCCAACTATGAATACATCTATTTTATTCACTCTGTTGTAGTTTCTGTACACAAGTTCGACAACAAGAAAATTACAATTTAATCTAAATATTCTTTAAAGAGGAAGGTCTTGAGCTGTCGTTTGAAGGTGCTCAGTGACTGAGCTGTTCTGACCTCGAGGGGAAGTTCATTCCACCACCAAGGGGCCAAGACAGAGAAGAGTCTAGATGAATGTTTTCCTTTTACCTTCAGAGATGGAGGGACCAGGCGAGCAGTACTGGAGGCTCGGAGTATACAAGGTGCAGTGTGAGGTGGGATGGGGCTACTCCATGTTTGGCTTTGTAGGCCAGCATCAGTATTTTGAATCTGATGCGTGCAGCTACTGGGAGCCAGTGGAGGGAACGTAGCAGAGGGGCGGTGTGGGAGAATTTGGGAAGGTTGAAGATCAGTCATGCTGCTGCATTTTGTATTAGTTGTAGAGGTCGGATGGTACATAGTGGTAGACCATCTAGAAGGGAGTTGCAGTAAATCCAGTCTAGTTGGGTGGCCTGGGTTGACAAAGGCGGATTCGTCTGATTTTATTTAAACTCAGGGAAGTTGAAAAATGAAATAACTGAAATGTCCTTGCTCGTAGTGCCACGCCTCTCCTCTAGAGGTCGTGTTGCAGGATCTTCAGCAAGGCCCTCAGCGTGAGCGCCGAAGATCGCCTTTGTCTTTCACAGGCCTCGAACCGGCGTCTTTACTTGTTGCGCCACTCACGCGCCGGTACGTCGCCTGCGAAACAGCATACGGGAATTTTGCACAGAGAATACAAACACACACAGAGAGAGCAGGAGAGACCAAAGAGCTGCGACGTGGTGGAGCTGCAGCGAGCCCAGATGGGAGAGTCAAGTTGGGGTTCGTTGCCGTTGCCGTTGCCGTTGCGGCGATGAACTCTGGTTGTGTGAGGGAGCCCAAACACAGGACTAAAGGGACTGGCTGGTTATAAAGATGAGTGGACAGACCCATTACCGCTAAACTAACCAATCACCGATCAGAAGTCATTATCCCGCTAAGCACCAGTGATTTCCACCACTCACCTGTGATGAAGAACAGGTGGGAATAATCGGGGTGCTAGTGAGCCCCGGAAGAAAACACACTAATACATGGGAGAGTTCGACCGCTGGGGGCGTGGCAGAGGTGGCACGAATGTTACATGGGGGTCCTAGTGAACCAGTATTGATCACTTTATTGATTGTAACATGGAAGCACGTTGTAAGTCGCTCTGGATAAGGGCGTCTGCCAAATGCCTTAAATGTAAATGTACATGTGGCACTGTGGTAATCATTTTGACATAAAGTTAATGATACATACTACTCATACTACTTAAATGAATTTGTTTTTGCACTTAAACATGCAAGTTTATTTTTTTTAAACGACACTGGAATCGAAACACTGCAGCATTCATTGATGCCTGTGTTAATTGGAGGTGTCTAATACCGTCCATGTAGTGACATCCAGGTCAATTTTTTTTAAACTCATAATTCACCACTCTACATCCTGCTACTCGATTTGTAATTAGAGAATAAAAGGCCAGCATTTAAATACTCAAAATATTGTATAAAATGATTGTTTGCAATATTTACGGCTCTCACACTAGACATTTCCAATTAACCACCAAGAGAGACGTCTGCAGACTGGCCACTTTGTCTTGACTGTCAGGGAAGCATGGGCTGGTGACGGCCGAGCCGTTTCACGTGTGATTACCACTATGTTCCATCACAGCCATGTTAGCAACGCTGCTCTATTGATTCCCTAATAAATGTCAACAGGAGAGGGGAGGCAGAGATGGAAAATATAATTACTGTTCTTTCTTTCTGCCCTCTTTCTCTGTGAACGTTCAGATAGGAAAGTAGCTACACAATTGAATATAGACATAAATGCATAAAAAGAATGAAAAGGACAGCGTTTGATGTGTGGCTGCTGTAGGGCACATTTCCAGAAGAACATCACCTCTGTAGATGAACAGAGCAAGAGATGGAGAAGGTGAGACAGAGTGCATCATGGTATTAATGATAGTGCTGTAAACTTGGATCAAGCTTGCATGGTAAATGATCAGTCAGCAAACACAAACTTCCTGTCTATAGCACATATCCTTTCCATATGATTCTCTGCTAGTGTTTTATTAAATGTTAATTTTTTAATAAAATGTTAATCTGATTTGCAATTCTCAGGCACTATCATCTGATGATGTTTTAATTATCATGAGAGAGATGCAAAAATGGATGCTGAGCTGGTGAAACGGAGGCTAGACTTTGGCGATTATGTTTTAAACCTGCTCATTTCCCCGCAAAGAATGTGGCTTTGGTCTACCTAAAGCACCCTGACAATATGACATTAACTTGAATAACACTGATGACATGGTGAGGTGGCTGCATTTATTTCTATAAATCAAATTATTCAATATTTGTATATAATTCTGTATAACCAGGTGATCAGCCCAATAGCACCTGATCACCTGGTCTTAGCTGGTAATACAAAATCCTCCAAAAACGCATGCTTCTTCCACCAAATAGATGAAAAATAGAACTGGACCCCCGAACTCTACCTGCAATCGATGATCTTTGTTCTTTCAAGTGAAGAGAGATAGCGTTTCCCTGCAGAGATCCAGTATCGGTTCAGCCTCCAACACTCATCGCTGAGTTCATCTTCTCCGCCCACATCGGCTCACGAGGACAGGCCGTGCGGGAATCCTTCCAGACGACAACGCCGCCGCAGTTGATTAATGGTTGGGCCCGAAGCCGCGAGGTCACGTCAGGTGACCTTCACATGAGCGTGGTCGGTCCATTTCCAGAAACAATACACTTTAGCTGGCAGGCCAGGGGCTGGTGGAGGTTTAATGCAGCTTTAACGGAATAAAATCAGGGACCACTGAATCATGCAAATGGAATCAAGAAACAATAGCCCTCCTAAAATTAAAAGGTCATCCACTTATGGAAAATCCACATGCGGCATCTTGACGCAGGTTCTATTAAATCCAGGACCTATGAACAAATGTTTATCTTTAACAATTAAAAAGTGTAACAATGTATATATATATTTTTATGCATACATGAGAGGCTGACCTGTTCTTAGATATTTTATTAATGAGAAACTTTTAGTTTATCTTCTGTGATGAAAAAAGTCCATCTCAGATCCAGCGCCATTCATTAGCTGTTGGTCACTTGACGCTGCAAAGATGTTTCCACTCCCAGGGTTCCTGTCATCCAAACAGAATGACAGTTGTTCTATTTGAAATCTGTGACGTGTTCTAACAATGCTCTCTGTGTTCACATGTCACCAGGAAATTAAAGGAAAGTAGTAATGGAACTGCAACTAACTACCCAGCAGTACTTTTTACTGTTCATTTGCAGACGCCGTGACGCTGGTGAACATGACCTCTGCAAAGCATCGCTGCATAAAACCCCTGGTAGAATTCCCTGATGCTAAATCTACGCTCACTCTAATCTAGCAGAAGGCACAAGGAAGACCTGTTGTCCACTACAAAACGGAATAAATCGAAGATTCAGTGCGCTGAGGTCAGGAACTATTAGAATGAGGCACGGCACTTGTCGTTTCATTTTCTTTTTCTCAATTATGGCATTTTGCACTGAGGGATGGTGGGCAGGACCACAACCTTGTTGCACTTTTGCACTAAATATGAGTATGCATTGGCAATTTTTATTGCAACTTCTTGCTGAATTCAAGATGATGCCTTACCATACCACTGACACCATTTTTTTCTGAGAAAGGATTTGGGCCCCGCCCCCTTGGCTTCCATCAGTTTTCAGCAAAACTGAGAATTTGAAAGATGCACGTTCAAGTTGTTATTGTGCATTATCCGCACAAGCTAACTGTATATTTAATTTTAAGTGAAAGTGAAGTGATTGTCACACAGCAGCACAGCACACAGGGCTTATAGGGGACATGTGACATGGACTGGCGCATACATCTGCCAAGTGTAACAGTAGCTGCAGTATTTTTAGAAGATAACGACATACTTTAGGTTTCAGATTGGCCGAGGTCACTTTAGGAGAAATCTACTTGGGGGGGTATAAAAAATACCACATGATACGATATTGCATTCCTCAACTGGGTCATCGGAGAAGAAAATCTTTAACTGATGAACAAGTGCGGTGAGGTACGAGGTTTTCTTACACGCCCAGATCTGCGCGCCATTTTCTCACTGGTCCTTCTGGGAGATAACTTTACAGCGTGGCCAACTCGCCCCGCCACGTTCCTTTAGGACCGTTGCCATGGAAACCGAGCTGGAAGACCCCACAGGGAGGGTTGGCCTCGAGAAAAAGAGAAGTCAGATTCTGACAGGTAAGAAAACAACTTACCCCCCCCCCACCAGCCTGTGAGCAGAACCCATCTCTCCCGGGCTGGTCCTGTCCAAGAGGCAGTGGGGTGAGACCAGACCGAGAAACACACACACGCACAAACACAAACAGACCACTGGCTTTAATCATGCCGCTGATTAATCGCACATCCCAAACAGTTCTAAATTTCCTCCTGGTGTCTGTGGTCGTCGCAGAATGTGGGAAAGTCGTTATAAACAACGCAGCGGCGCAATCGCTATACAATAAACCACAAGAAAAAAAGAAGTGTTTTTCACCAAAAAAAGTGTTTTTTTATTCAAACTTTTGCACAAATACATTTGGTTCCCGGTGAGTTGGAGCGGCTGCAGCAGTTCTCAGGTGAGGAGGGGTCAGTGGAAGTCAGTGGGGGGTCAGCGGGTCACCCTGCACCCCCGCCTCCAGTAACAGTGATTCCCTGCTGGTTTTCAGCTTCACAACAGGATGAATCCTTGTTACTGACAGCGGCGGGTCAGCTACTGACTGACATCCTTGTCACACACACAAACACTCATTCACATATGCTCCAATGGATTCATTCCCATTTATTCATAAGATGAAAAGATGAAAGTATACAATAAAATGTGTATATTTAATAGTCATTTTGACAATTAAACTAATTGACAAATATATATTTTTTCTCATTAATATAAAAATCATTGTCATTTTTGTAAAAATGTATTTACCAGTGACCAGATATGTCACTGTAAGAAAGCAGAAGATTGCCAGAGCTCGTGAGGTGCAACTGAGCAAAGCACAGCCCCCACACACTGTCATGTGTGATGGTTAAATGTAGAGGACACATCTGGTTGTGTCACCGTGTGCTGTGCTGCAGTGTTTCACAATGACAATCACTTCACTTCATATTGAATATCAATATGTTATATTCGCATAGACAAAATCAGGTTTCACAATTATAAGAAATATAATTATATTGTGAAATACAGTTTACTTGTAAGGCTACAACGATGTTCATAAGGAGTCAAACCATAGGCAATTAACAGCAGTTAATTATCCCCCGAAACTGTACATTGAGCGCTGGATGCTATGGGTGACCTTTGACCTTGATGTTCCTGGAGCAATGGGGGAAAATGTGAAGACATTACACCAGCTGATTATCGATCACCTAGTGCCATGGTATCCCAGTTGTGTTTTCTGTGTTCAACATCCTGCTCATCACACACACTCACACACACACAAACAGTTTTATCTATGTACCTGTATGTGAACTGTACCAAAGGGTGGTAGTAGCCTAGTGGGTAACACACTCGCCTATGAACCAAAAGACCCAGGTTCAAATCCCACTTACTACCATTGTGTCCCTGAGCAAGACACTTAACCCTGAGTGTCTCCAGGGAGGGACTGTCCCTGTAAATACTGATTGTAAGTCGCTCTGGATAAGGGCGTTTGGTATATGCCTTAAGCGCTAAAAGTTGATTTTATTTGTTGTTTGTTATTTATAAATGATAATTTTTCTATGTGGGGACCAGCAAAATGTTCATTTGATGACCTAAAAACACACGCACATACACACTCATACATGCGTGCAATCAATACATGCGTGTAATCAAAAGAATAAAAAGATAATCTCAGTTCTTTGATTTTTGTTGAAGGTCGGAAACCCAAATCAGTGATTGTCATGAATAATTAACTCTCTGTGTATATTAACTATTAATGAATCGAGTTATTGCTGCCGCTTAAGAAAGAGCGATAACACCTCCATGAGGAAGGAGCGATAAGGTCGGCTGGGGGTAGGCGGAGGAGAGGAGAAACACCTTTCCTTCAGTGAACTCCTCCAATCTATCACTTCAGTACCTCCACCAATGGACTGCTGTTCGCCTCTTTCTCTCCTCCACTTTCCGTTCTCTCCACCCGCTCGGCTCCCAGGACTCTCAGTGCTCAGGCCATGTGTATCAGATTGCTCGGGCTCAGCTCGTTAATTGCTCGCTAATTACTCCGCCTCCCCTCCTGAGCTGTTAACTTCTCTGCACTCGCGACAACCCATTTAGCCCCGTCTGCTGGAGGAAGCCTCCTCCTATCGGATTTGGCTCAAGTGCCTTGTCCAAACACTCCAAACTCTGCGCTAATGTTCCGGACAAGTCTGTACGACTGTCAACTCCGTAACACTGAGACCCCGTCCTCGTGTGGCTCAGGTGACAGCAGGTCTCACCAGCCCTGCTCGTCTGGCATCTTCTCCGGCGATAGTGCTGTTATCCAGGCCTCGGAAGAGGAACTGTCTGTGGTGCTGATCCCTGGACTGAGGTCTTGTGCCTCAGTTGCAAACGAAATTAAAACACGTATAACACGCTTGCAGAAACTTACCTTGGTTTGAAAGGCCACCCGTGAATGACGACTGGTATATCGTCCATCCATCCTGAGCTGCTCTCCAGCCCAAATGGCGGGGTCTTTAGGCGGCAGCCTGATCATGACTTGGATACCACAACCTCTGGACCTGAGACCTCTGATCAGCACTTATCTCACTCGGCACATGGGGCAAGCCCAGATCAGCCCAGGTCGGGTTAAATATTAACGGAAACCCGCCCTCTTCATCTTGTCCAGTCAGCTCAGGTGGTGACTACATGGTCC
Source organism: Denticeps clupeoides (assembly GCF_900700375.1). Lineage (NCBI taxonomy): Eukaryota > Metazoa > Chordata > Actinopteri > Clupeiformes > Denticipitidae > Denticeps > Denticeps clupeoides. The sequence continues at coordinate 3,403,446 of NC_041711.1, forward strand.
CAGCATAGTCTGCAGAATCCAGCATGGTGACAGTTTTAGTGTGAAGAATGAACCCAGGCCTTGGACAAATAAAGTGAGTCTACTGGCGAATAAACTCTGTGCTTGACATGGTTTATCTGCTTCAATTTTATAATGGCTGGTTCAAAGTTCAGCTTTCCGAGGATCTTCCCATCTTCAGTAGACGTCGTGGCTCATGATCCAAGCAAGTTCGGGGGTGGCCTAGCGGTTAAGGAAGCAGACTCGTAACCGAAGGGTCATGCTTTCAAATCCAAAGTGCCACTGAGGTCCGCCCCCCGCCTCTCATGGCTGCCCACTGCTCACCAGAACTCACCAAAAATCACGCAAAGGTGAGAGGGAAGAAAAAGACAAGTGGTTCCAAACCATTCCTGCAGAGTGATTCATCAATCCCTTTACTCCGATTCACATGCACCCATGGTTCCTGGACAAAAAAATGAAATAAAGAAAGTTAAAGTCCTGGAACTATGATGATTTCTAGCATGTTCCTGTTCCTGTACCGAAAGGGCTGCACCACCACTCTCAGTCTTGTCTTTTAATGGATGAAGCAGCACTGTTTTTTTTTTTTTTTTTTTTTTGCAATTACAGCACCATTAGACAGTTCGCTTTTTAATTAATTCCCCAGAGAAGGGCGAGCGTGGCTCTGTGCCGCGCACGTCTCTGTCTCAATGCATCACTGGGCCTGTTTCACACATTATAACTCATCGCAAGTAAACTAACCACGGCCCATTTCAGAGCTGCGCTTCCCGCAGCTTTGTGACTTCACACTTCTCCACCCGCTGGTTACATGCCGCGAAGAGGAACTTTTTTTGCTTAAAATCTTAATAGGCAAAAAGTCCAAAAAAACGAATCCAACCAGACCAGAAAAAAAACAATGGAGACTTTTAAAAAAAGTTGGTCTTCATGACTTGTTTAGATTTTTGGAATTTCACCACCTTCTCTTTCTCAGGTTGGACACAGTATTATTCTGGGATGAACACAAATGTTTCGGGGCCCCTCCAACTCTCAAACATCTTGGATGTAACTGTAAGGCAATTAAAATGGCCTGGCAGGATGAACTCTCTCGTCTAAGAGGATCCCGGCCACTCAGAAGGACCCTGCCAATGCCAAAGCCTAATAGGACCCTGAGCACTGGCCCAGCTGGACGCAATTGGATTTGAAGCCAATCAGTCATCCCGGTTATTGACCTCTGATTGGATTTGGACGGCATGTCAGGGCCGCTTTGATTTTAGCTCTGGGCCAATGAAGCTGGATGTGAAGGTTTATTGTTGTGGACGGACGGAGAGGCGGGCGCAGGACTCTGATGTGCTACCAGGAGAGATGGATGCGTACAGTGGCTCCTGTATCCATCCATCAGTGTTAGAGTCACTCATATCATCTTTAAAATGACCGGCCAGGAGGACGAAAGCGAATGGGGAGGAAAAATGGTGACGTCATTGTTGAGTGCACTGGACGGCGTTCTTCCAGACCCGAAAACTCTCCAACCTGCTCGCCACGGTTAACATGCAGGTGGCGCAACATCCTGAGAAAAGCCGGCGAGGGCGAGACAAGTAGAGATGGATACCGCTGGAGAGACCTTCAGCAAGTGTCCCCGTCGTTTCAAACTAAAGAGTGAGATTAATTTCCCATTCATGGAGCGCTGAAGAATGATACGGCCTCTGCACAAGCAGCGCGCTGATGAATGGAGATGAACACGAGGCCAGGAATAATGACATCAATTACTGCAGACCTACAGTGCCGCAATATTCTCAGAGTAGCTATTACACATAAAATCTGATCAATACTCCATCGCAGGAGAACAACGGAAGGAAGGAAGCCGGACAGATAGATGAGTGAAGGGTGGAGAACATGCTAAACTCTGGTAGAACACCTGGTGGACAATGGTGGAAGGTTTCCAGCAGAAATGCACTGATGACAGCCATCCTGGTCTCTATGGGCACTGGTTTTCAAACCACAAGCTAAGCGTGGAGAGTGTTTGGTGGCAGCCTCCTTAACACACCCAGATAAAATAAGAATGAGGTCATCTGGGTGCTGAAGACGTGAAAGGCACTACTTTTCTGTCAGCTTTAAAATGATATTTAATCATGTTTTAAACAGAGGTAAAGATTGAGGTTTCTTCATCGTGATTGCACTTATTTACGCAGATCCTATGGCTGGACCACGGTTAGCCCTTAGCGCTAGCTTGACATTATGTCACAACAATAAAAAAGGACACATGCACATGACTACTTGGAACAACACACAATACAGGACAGGATACAGCAATGACTGTCCATGCAATGACTCGGCAAAGACCAGATACAAGAGGACTACATTTATAGACACATATCAAGTGCACACACAGGGCGACGATGAAAGTGAGTGTCATTGTGATACACAGCAGCCCAGCACACGGTGACACAACGAAATGTGTCTTCTGTATTTAACCATCAACCTTGGTGAGCAGTGGGCAGCCATGACAGGCGCCCCGGGAGCAGTGTGTGGGGACGGTGCTTTGCGCAGTGGCACCTCAGTGCACCTTGGCGGCTCGGGATTCGAACCGGCAACCTTCCGATTATGGGGCCGCTTCCTTAACGGCTAGGCCCAAAACAATCGCGGCCAGTACGGGGGTCGATCCCGCGACCTTGCCGTTATTAGCACCACGCTAAGACGATGAGAGAGTGATCACAACACAAATTGAATGCCGGACCGGGGCACCCACCTGAAGTCAGGCCTTGACATATTATTAATTTGCCTAATCTCTGAATGTCAGTCAACCCCTCTATTTCAATTTTTATAAAAAAAAAAATAAACATTTAAAACTAATGCCAAACACAGTACTAGACTAAGCCTGAGATCGCAGAAGACCTTTTTGTTCCTCTGACTGCCTCCTTCCTCCTGGCTGGCCTTCCATCCATTCCCTGAGAGGCCCTTCCTCTCGGACCCAACTTTCTCTCTTTTAATTTTCCATCTATTTCCTGTTGTTTTGCCCGCATCTCGCAAAGGCCTCACTTACCTGGCCCTCGGCCCTGCAGGCTGCAATCGAATTGTAGGCTCCCCCGAGTTTCAGACCCATCACGGCTGCAGCTGTGCATTACGCCATTATGACCAAACAGTTTTGACACCCACTGACTAACCGATCCCACAGATAATATCATAAAGGGGTTGCTCGATACAAATCGCTTCAGCGTAACCCGTTTAAGGCCGTCATACATATTTCTTATGTGTAACTTGAAGCGCTGGAAGAATGAAATCAATAGAAATGTTTCTTGTTAATGAAGATGTACCGGGCTGCCATTTTTCTGCGGCCTGTGCGGCTTCGTGAGTGCGCTGCTCGGTCTTAATAAATCTCCTGCACGTCACTGCGGTCGGGCCGCTGGTCAACGTGGCGATGGCGGCCAACCCTGCTTCGCGTGCCACGCGGCCGGGACGGGCCTTTTTGCACGCAGCGACGGTAAATGCCGCGCAGGATTGGCCGGAGAGCGGGTTGGACGGTTAATTATTGCTGACTGATGCTCTGGAGATATTGGTAGCGCTGTGGTTTCCCTTCATCTCGCCGCCTGTGGTTTGTTTGTTGTTTTCAGGGAAACAATATCTCCATTTCTAGCTGAAGTGTGTGTTACAGTTTTTTTTTTTTTTTTTCCTTCGCCAAATGTGCGGAGCGCTGTAAGTGGTGTTATGACAGGACGGTGTTTCTTTTTCCTCCTCCACCTCCGCACGCGAGGCCTGTGCTTGACGGAGTGAAAGACGCCAATGAACAGACCTGGAGGAGATGGAGGAGAGGAGTGATAAAGTGAGAGTGGTCATCCTCCCCTTTTTCCTACCCCTCCTCTGCTCTCTCACCCGGTCCCCTCCACCTCTCCAACATACATCACTGCCTCCCGTTTGCGTGGCAGGACACATTGATCGGCCATCATACTGATCCCATTACAGCTCCACCAGATTAGATTTGCATTTTTAATTTCCTCTTGGAAAAAAAAAAATGTAATAAATAAAAAAAAAGGCATTGACCGGGGGCATGATATGACAGGGGAATTTTTGAGATCTATGAATGTATGGATGAGATGATAGAGGATCGGGGCTGGGGATCGGAGACAGGGTTCACAAGAGGTCAACAACACAAGGTCAAGGCTTGTCTTTTCCTGGAACCTGTATTTTAAATTCTAAAACGATTTCTAAATTATACCTGCACAAGCAGAACTGCACCATAACTTTTTAAATGAATAGTTTTACATCAAAACTTCGCCTGTCATGGCTGCCTACTGTTCACTAAGGGTGAAGGTTTTAATAATAATAATTTTAAAACTTAATTTTTCTAATGTACTTACAGTAATAATCTGTAGACATTTCAACCCTGACCTTGAACTTCCACCCATCCACTTTTTCACTGGTTTATCTCCCCTCCGCCCCTCCTCCATATGTCCTTTCCACCTGTGTGGTGTAGAACCTGACTCTGGTCCGGCCAGATAACACTGAGTCTATCAGGAAACTAGGTACCTGTTTATGGACTTATGGACTCGGCAGATAAGAACTTCTTACATATCATCTCATGCTGAGCAGCGCTGGCGATAGAGAAACCACAGATGGTTATAAATGGGTCCACAGGGACGCAGGCCACGACTGCCGGAGAGTCGTTATTATTACCTCCGAAACTTTTTATGGCAGCTTTTCTAGTATCACTAAATCCACTGTTTCAGGTCGGAGTGCAGGTTCATGGCAGGAACGCCCCCTTAACAGGATGCCAATACATCTCAGAACACAACACTAACTCCTCATCATTTAGCAGCTCTTTCCATGTTCATGGAGTAAAATGTAGGATTTATGCATGTGAAATTAAAAATTAAGTCAACAAAAATCTGCAGCATCAGTACTTTCAAATCCAAATAAGGTTTCAGCTAAGATAAAAGACAAATAAAAGTCTTCAGATGTTTTACCTCTATGTTCAGTAAGTAGAAGGAAAAACATTTCCAACAGCACACTAATATCAATCAATATCTATCGTTATTTATATGGATCTTTTTACAATGTACATTGCCCCAAAGCGCCTAACAAACAGAACAGTGCTCAAAGCCCCAGGTGAGCAAGCCAGAGGCAACAGTGGCAAGGACAAAGCTCCTTCTAACAAGAAGAAAACTGTGAGAGGACCCTAAACTCAGCCAGGGGAACCAATAAGTAGGATTTGAACCAAGAGATAGCTGACCCACTTAATCCAACTAGTTTTTCAAGCCTATTTAGTAGAATGTTAGGGTCTGTGAAAATTTAACAGCTTCAGTAAGGCAGATTCTGCACTATAACTGGTTCTGTCTATAACTGTCCTACTGAAAAATTTCGAATATGTTATTCGTGGTCAAAAAAGCTCAAAGCTCTTGTGCTACCACCTTTTCTAGGATTTTGGACATTAATGGTAGGTTAGAAATAGGTCTGTAATTCGATAAAACTCCAGGATTAAGAGTAGGTTTCTTCAGCGGGGGTTTTATAACAGCTGTCTTTAGAAATGAAGGGGCCTAAAGGAACTCAGTGTTCACATAACATAGGTAGCAGCTTCTTCAGTAGTCTAGCAGGCATTGGGTCAAGGATCCAGGTTAATGGAAAAAAGTTCAGAGAGTAATCGAAAAATCAAACATGGGCGCAGATACCTATAACCTCATCCACCTGATTATAACCTATTGTCAAAGTCGTCCATAAAAGTGCTGCTGCTTATTGCAGTTGTTGGCTCCATGGAATTATCATCATCTCTTGTTAGTCTAGCAATGGTGTCAAATAAGGATTTTTTTTTTTTTTTGTGAAGCTGTGCCCTTTCCAACATGGCTCAGCAGAGCTGGGAATAGACATTGTTGGACTAATGGGGGAAGCGGGGGATGCTGAATGTAAATATGTATCGAGTAAAGCAGAGGAGTTATTATTTCAGCCCTTCCTGACCAATATCCTGTATGGTGGCGGCATGTTGGAAAGGATTCAGGGAAGGTCAGCGTTAGTCCCACCCCACAAGTGTCAGGATTGCCTGCAGCTGGGCTCCACACCCGACTCCAATCCTGACGCCGCATAAATGCCGGATGTTTCCGCCCCTTCTAGGTCTCCGGCATTTTTGTGAACTTGACATTGTAACCGTGTGTTAGTATTTTCAGTTCTGGCAATCGGCACACGCCTGCAGGTTTGATTATGTTTATTCCCTTTTATTTCCCGTTTTGGCCACCGCGCCATTGTTTCTTTGTATTTATTGTTTGTTATAATAAATCCCCTTCCCAGCATGTCAGACCTCTGCGCTTCCTTCCCTCGTAAGTGCGTAGTCGTGACAACAAGGAAATCATGATGCACCGATATGACCCGTTTAATTAATTAATAATGTTTTTTATTTCCGTTTTTTTTTTTTTTTTTTTTTTTTTTATACTTCCTTGCATGTTGATTTAATTACGTTTTAATTTCCTGTTTTAAATAATTCATGACACATTTTATTATATAAATATTGGTGCATTCATCTGGTTAATTTTGGCTCTTGTGGCCCTCCATGGGGAGGAGCTATTTCGGGGCATCCATGTTAAAATACGATCTCCCTGGTCCCCGCTGTCACGGGGAAAACCTGATGAGAGTGAGGGCGGCCGGGAGGGAATGACCACGAAAGCGTGTTTTTACATTTATAGCATTACGTCCTTATCCAGAGCGACCTACAATCAGTAGTTCCAGGGACACGATGGCAGTAAGTGGGATTTGAACCTGGGCCTTCTGGTTCATAGGCGAGTGTGTTGCCCACTAGGCCACTAGTTCTGTTACGGGTTTGCATGTGCCAGTCCTTGGCAAACCATGAAACTTTTTATAAATCATTTTTTGGGGCTGAATCGGCAGAGGTGTAACGTTTCCTCCGCTGCTCGATTCTGTCTTCTCTTTCTGGGACTGAGTATCGGACCGGTCTGGTCTGGAGTCTCGGGCCACGATGGTGGGCCTGCGCCGCGTCGCCGGAGAAAACGACCGGAGAAGCGGGAACCGCGGCCCGCGTTCATGGGGACATCGATTGCTCGCTTGGCAGGGGGGTGGAGAAAGAGGAGCCGCCTTCTCTCTCCCGATGACAAGATGGGCTGCAGTTCGCAGCGCCGCCCCAATTGGGAATCGATACCTCAGCCGAGCCTGACATCGGCCAGAGCACCTCGGCGCTGCGCCGCGCAGCCTTCCAGCCGCGGGCCCGGCCACAAGGCTTCTCACCGCGACATGCCGAGAGCATTCAGGGTGGGACCTGTGGAGCCCTGTTACACAAGTACAGTACACCGCAGTGGCTGAAGCAATTTACTTGTAGGACCTGTAACATTGGATGTGGTTTTTACGGTGGTAGCAGCCCAGCGGGTAACACACTCGCAAATTAACCAGAGGACCCAGGTTCAAATCCCGCTTTCTACCAATGTGTCCCTGAGCAAGACACTTAACCCTGAGTGTCTCCAGGGGGACTGTCACTGTAACTACTGATTGTAAGTCGCTCTGGATAAGGGCGTTTATGTAAAATTAAATTTTTATTCATGAGAAGAAACATCACTTCTAGTCTACTTTAGTGTGCAGTACGTTTAATTGAAGACGTTGTATGAGGTGGCAGTATTTCTTTGACTTAGGATGCCCAGGATGCATTGCAGCAGGTCCAGATGATTAAGACTGCCCAACGTGGTAACAGTGAGTCTGGAGACGACAATACAAATGCACACAACCCTTGATAAAGAATAAAAAAAATTTACATTTTAAAATAATTAAAATTATGTTGTTATTAAGATTCTTAAATGTTTTCACCAGCTATGGCCAACATGAAGCTGAAATGCATCTTGTCCAATCCGTATCTGTAACTGTTCTGTGACTTGTGACAAGTTGTAAAGCAGCTGCTCTGAATGCGTCATGTCTATAGCTCACTGTCATTGTAATAATTGCAGTCAGTCTGCAATTATTACACTCTCTCTCTCTCTCTCTCTCTCTCTCTCTCTCTCTCTCTCACACACACACACACACAAACAGACACGCTTATACAGAACTCTTCCCTGCCTCCTCGGCTCTTCCTTATTTCCCAATCTGTTATGTCTTGACATGGCCATTAACTCATAAATCCAATACAGTGGAGCTCGACAGTATTTGTGCAGCGCGGCCCGGGGAGCCCGGGGGGAGGAAGATGGGAGGAGACGGGGAGCAGAGAGGCAGGGGAAATGATGGGGGATCAATCGGTCCCCGGACTGTCACGCCGCTCGCTCGTTTTCACATCCATCTCCCTCCCCGCACCCCGCGGCCCGCAGCTGACGCCCCCGCCGCCGCCGCCCCGCGATTCTGCAGGCGTGGCTGTTTTGTTGCCCGCTCCGTAATCTGATTGAGTGGAGGGGATCAATGGAGGCCTGCAGCCGGTGGGCCGCAGGCCCGGCGCTGACCGCAAGATCCTCAGACCACCGACCGCCTGACCGGCAGGACCTGACCGCTAATGCGGCGGAGCTAGCAGGGCGATGACGGTTGAGCGGACGGAACGCAGGGCCCCGAGGGACAGCTGGAAATCACGTGAACTCGCAGGGTTGGAGGGAGACTCGTGGTCAAGTGATCGGACCTTTAAAATACTAAAATAAAACGACAAGTCTTTTTTTTTTCGTCGTTTTTTTTTGCTCTGCTGACCCTGCGCCCAGCGCGGAGATGAAACACGTTCCGTTTTTCTGCGCGAAACCCGAGACGCCGGTAAATCTCGCGTTTGGCCTTTCCGCTCCTCTCTCAGGGGTGCGGCCGCGGGTGTCGGACGGACTTCCCCTCTGATGATTGTGTTTGTAGGTTTCTCATGCCGTTGCGGTGATCTCGGGTTTCCTTAATGGTTCCCAGGATGCATTGTGGCTGCGGAGGGCAGTGAGGGGGCGGGGGTTAAGGGTTTGAGTGGTCAATGAGACATGAAAGGCACAGCTGTATGGAGAATATTGTTCAACTCTATTCTAACAACCAGTCTAAATAATTGCATAATTTTGTTTGATGTGTTTAAATTTAGTGGCAAAGTTATTAAAAAGTTATTTATTATCGCGTTTCATGTGAAATCTTCGTACAGCTCCCAGGATGCCTTGCCCTGGAACCTGATATTCTATTTTTTCTATTCTATTCTGGATGCATTGCAACGTCTACTCTAGTATTTTCTAGTAAAAATGTTGCCATACTTCCTTGACCTGACTTGTCTTTCTTTTTCTTTGAGTTCTTCGGCCACATGCATCCCAGGATGCATTTCCCCCCGACACGACGGCGAAAACTTTTCTCCGCAGTTCACATTTTTGATGATAATCATCCAGAATCAGCATTATTCCGCTCAGTTCCTGGTGGATGTTTACTCGATATGTTTGTGGGAACTAATTAAACAACGTCGGCGTGTCTGACGGCGATGGATGGCTTTTTAATGATGTCAGTCGAAGTGAATATGCAAGTGCTCTCGGGCCGCGCCGGCTGCGTGCTGTGGATAGATTTTTTTTTTTTTTTTGTGGGGGGGGGGGGGGGGTAAGGGTGTCATTACACATAAATAAAAACTCGGCCAGGAACGAGGGCGGGGCGGAGTCGCAGGTGGAGCACACAGACAGGCCGTCTCCAGCAGGCCCACCGAGCAACCGGACGAGATTAAAAAAAGAACCAAAAAAATATACTGGAACAATCAAACATATCGACTACCGGCGCTACAAGATAAAACGCAGCGGCGTCCCAGGTTACCGCTCGACCGCCACCCCTCTCGCCGACCTCGTGACCCCCCCGGCTGTCGTCGGGCCTGGAGTGAAACGCTACCCTGCTCCACGGGCCCGTCCGCCGGGCCCAGTCCAGGCTCCGGCCCCGGGCACCATTGATTTCCCCGCCGCGGTGCCACCGCCTGGACAGGCCGTCCCAGATAAGAAGGCATGCGGTGAGGAGTCAGCGTCTCCCCGACCTCACCTCGCTGACAGACTGCTGCGTCTCGCAGTCTGAAGGAAACGGGGGGGGGAAAGAACATGCAGAGAAATACTAAATGGGTTATTTATTAAATGTAATTTTTTTTTTTTTTTACTCTCTCTCTCTCACACTCTCTGTCTGTCTCGCTCGCCCCGTCTATCTCCTCCCCACCCACCCCCCCGCTGCGCCTTTTGTTTTAAAAGGTCTCCAAATAGATTTTAGCCAGAGTGATTTACCATTTTTCCCAGACCGAGCGTTCACGTTATAACTCTCGTCCATTACGTTATTAGTCCAAAACATCTCCTTTAACTTGGACGCGGTTCCATCAGTCAGCCTGACAGCTGGGTGCAGTTCTCCCCGGCCACCTGCAGAGGGGGCAGCAGCTCCTCCAGACTGACAGCCTCATGCGCCCGTTACAATGCACAGGACGTGGCACTTTATTAGAGACCCCCGAAGTGTGACACGACGCATTGCTTTGCTCCGTTGTATCACGAAATGCACGTCCGCAGCCACATTCTCTCTTATAAAGTGTCCCTCCAGCCATGCCCTCATGTTTAATGTGTAAAACCGCCGCGTGCCTTCTGTTATCGTCGCCCAGGCTGTTTATCCTTGGCTTAAGGAGGAAATGAGCGAGAAGGAAAGATTGAGTGACTGATCCGGCGAAGCCCCGGGGACCACGAGACCCTTTTAAGCTCCGTCTCTCGCTCGCTCTCTCTCTCTATCCTTTCCTCCTTCTCCTTTCTCCATCCGTCCATCTCTCTCCCTCTCCCTCGCGCACTGACATCCTATCAGGCCCAGTGGCCCTGCAGTCGATAAGCCATTAGTAAATAAGGGATGCATAATTTATTAAATATTCTTCAGATACATATTTCAGTGTTGGATTACCAGTCTGATCTCTTTGAAAAGGTTGCCTTTAATTATGCTTTTCTGCAGGGGCGTCTGGTCTAAGTGACTGTCAGTAACTGTATGCCGGGTCGTGGCTGGTAAACGGTGGGTTTTTGTATGTGTGTGTGGTTTTAGGCTCACATTTAGGATCATTTCGCAACTAGAGGATAGGAAATGTCCATGCCGGGCCTTCTTTTACACATATAAAAAAATTCCAACGCTTTATTATAACCAAACACCAACTAAGTATTAGGACCAGATAACAAATGATGTACGTGTATTAGAGCTGTAATCAACCCGAGCCTGAAGACTTTCTTTCCGAGCTCAACTCGGCCAAGATTTACATTTTACATTGACATTTACAGCCCTTATCCAGAGCGATTTACAATCAGTTGTTACAGGGACAGTCCCCCCTGGAGACACTCAGGGTTACAGTGGGGCAAAAAAGTATTTAGTCAGCCACCAATTGTGCAAGTTCTCCCACTTAAAAAGATGAGAGAGGCCTGTAATTTTCATCAGAGGTATACCTCAATTGTGAGAGACAAAATGAGAAAAAAAATCCTCTGATTTTTAAAGAATTTATTTGCAAGTTATGGTGGAAAATTAGTATTTGGTCACTAACAAGCAAGTTTTCTGACTCTCACAGACCTATAACTTATTCTGTAAAAGGCTCCTCTCTCCTGCACTCATTACCTGTATTAATGGCACCTCTTTGAACTCAGTATCAGTATAAAAGACACATGTCCAGTGTCCACAACCTCAAACAGTCTCACACTCCAAACTCCACTATGGCCAAGACCAAAGAGCTGTGTAAGGACACCAGAAACAAAATTGTAGACCTGCACAAAGTGTCTTGCTCAGGGACACAATGGTAGTAAGTGGGGTTTAAACCTGGGTCTTCTGGTTCATAGGCGAGTGTGTTACCCGCTAGGCTACTACCACCCAGAAGACATACCGTGCCAACCACGGGCATGAAACCCGGCAGCACGTCGTCCTCCTTGTTGCATCCTTCCCCTTTGCGCAGTCATCACTTCCAAGAACCCTGTCGTGAGGACTAGAGAGTCCGTGGATGTCGCTCTTCTGAGAAGACATGGAGTCGCTTAATTACTGAGAACCGGGAGTCACCATCACTCATGCTGGAAGCAAGCGGAGGTGACCAGTGACACAGGCACTAATGACGGTCTCCACCATGGTGTGCTGCTTTTTATCATTTCCAGCATTTATCAAACACCCTTATTCAGAGCGACTTACAATCAGTAGTTACAGGGACAGTCCCCCCCTGGAGACACTCAGGGTTAAGTGTCTTGCTCAGGGACACAATGGTAGTAAATGGGGTTTCAACCTGGGACTTTGAGGTCTTCTGAGTCAAAGGCTAGTGTATTACCCACTACACTCTAAAAAACGCTGGGTTGTTTTTTCAACCCAAATGCTGGGTCTGTTGTTGGGTTGATTTAACCCAATTTGGGTTGAAAATCGGTCTCGAACTGTAACCCAGAACGCGGACCTGAAAGAGAGCACGCAAGTCACGTCAACTACCTGGGACATCAGTGAGAGAAGCCGCCATTGTCTTTGCTCCGTCTTGAGTTTCTGAGGGGCGAAAAAAATATTTTCTGAGAGAAAGCCGCGGGGGTAGGAGACGGGCGGGGAAAAAAATCGGAGGCTGTGGGGGGAAGGAGAGGGGAGAAAATTTGAATTATTTGCTTAATATCTTGCTAACTAACACTTGCTATGCTAACATTGCTTAATATTGGAGCCAACAATTTGTGTGTGTATTCACTCACGGAGATCGGTAAGCTTTATTTTGCACATACGCTGTGAAAGGGGGTTTTGGGTTTAATGTTGTATTTTAGAAGTATACCTTTAAGTCTACATTTGTCTGTTTCTCTCAAGTTTTGACTTTTTAAAGGAGTTTTGCTTGCTGCAACGAGAAAACCATTTTGTGGACGAACAAGGTGAGTTGTTTTCTTTATTCAAATACTACTAATTAGAAACTGCTGGAACGTTTTAGTTTGGAACGTGCATTTGAATGTGTCTATATTGAGGTTGTCTTAAGTGAACAGTGAGCATTTGATACTTGTACCAATGTGTTTTTAGAGTAGCCTTCTACTAGTTTTGTTTAAAGCCACTTTAAAATGCTTTGGAAATGCAAGTACTGCTCTGATATCTGCGAGAAGACCACAGTTTTTTTAAACATTACAGGCTAAAACATGGAACTTATTCAAGAACTAAGCACTTTCCTTGCTTGCATCAGGAATCACATTTGCTCTTAGACGAGAGGAGGTTGTAAAGGATGAGCCTGACATCAACCAGATGATCCAACGCTGGCCAGCGCTTTTCACTGAAAGACAGGTTTGTGTCCTTTAATGTTTTTTTTTCTTTTGTTTTACATACATGATGTTCAGAGAGGTTTATTTATGTTATTAATAACGCTGCCTGAATATCAAAACTGAGCATATTTCATATATTCCAGGTTTACCTAGGGTTTAACAGGATTGTTGGTATAAATCTTAAAGAAGAGTTCTTTGGTGCTCTTGATGGGTTGTGTCCAAGTTTGATGGAGATTTCAAGAGGAAGACAGGTCGAATAGGAAAGCAATTAGCTCACCTGCTACAACACAACGGTGCGTTGATATTTCTCTTTTCTTCTTTTAATGGTATTGATGGTTAGTTCAATACATAAACTTGTTCTCCCACCTTCCCTTGTGGTATTTCTCTATATGGACAAATAAACTGATATAAGATATATTTCCTTTGTTCTACATTCAAGTGTGTTTTATACCACTTTGCAGAGCACAGAGCCAACAGCCATTAGATGCCTTGTCCTGAGAGGACTTCCAATAATTCTTGGAGATGATGCATCTATGTTCTTCAAGAGCAGTTCAGTGAGTAAACCCTTTCTCCATTTGTACTATTCAAATATCAAATTGTGTAATATACCACCTACTGTCACAACATGAAAGACACCTATATATAAACACACACAAAATAGCTTGTTTACAGTGCCTAAAATAAAATCACATTGAATTACAAAAATTATAATATCAAATAATTCTATACAGCTGATTGTAGACAAATTGCTGTGAACTCAACCCCTCAAGACTGGTCATCATATGAGAGGGCAACCTGGCAATGGAAGCACTTACCAACCTACCTCAAGAAATGTGCCTCTTGTTTGGCTTTACCTACGTGCTTCACCTGCAGTACCGAAGTGCAGAAAAAACACTTTTACCTTCATTCAGCAGGCAATGTGAAATTAAGTTAGAAATGAGCTACCTCCAAAGGTTCAGAAGCTGAAGAATGAGCTAGCAGGGTAAGACACAATTATGCTTATAGCACAGCTCTTCATGCCTGTGTCTGGATTGTTGCACTGATTAGAGCAAATAGGCTTGCAGTTGTTCATTTTGTATCTGATTCTTCTTGTGCTGGATGTGTCTAGTATTGTATTTTTTTTTTTTTTTTACAGAGGGCACTTTTTAGAAAAGTTGCAAGTTTATTTTTACCAAATTTGATCCTCATAGTTGTTAAGTCTGATGTTCTTAATGCCTGCTTTGTTGTGTGTTTCTTACAGATGACTCTTATATCTTAGTATCTATTGATGTTTATGCACGATAAAGTTTTCATATGTCAAATTGTGATGCGTTGTTACTGACTTCAGTCACAGTGTTTCTATGATACAGTTTGATACATTTTCATAAAAATTGTCTTAATGCTGAGGTGGAGATGGAAAAAATATCTTAAATTCATTTGGACACATTTTTTACATGTTTTGTCATGAATAAAATTCCATTATTGAAGTATGTTGCTGTAGAATTGTTTTTATTTTAGTAATTTTAATCACTAAAGTTTCTAGATTACATTTCTGACCCATTTTGGGTTGCATTCAACCCAGCAGCGTAGTCATTTTTAACCAATAGTTGGGTTAAAAATCGCAACCCAGCATGCTGTTTTAAACGTGTAACCCAACTTGTTGGGTCAAAATAACCCAGCGTTGGGTTGGTCCCTTTTTGACCCAGCGCTGGGTTACCAAAATAACCCAAATTGGGTTGTTTTTAACCCAGCAGTTTTTAGAGTGTAGGCTGCTTCCTATGGAACTGTAAAATGTTCAAAATGACATAAATAAATATGACATAATGAAATAAATATCCTTATGAATAAATGAGACTCTGATATATAATATCAAAACGAAATTGTGAAATATTATTTCATGGTTATTATTTTTCCCCAAGAACATTTTGAGCAGTTTCAGCAGTTTTTATTCCAAAATGTTATTTTCTTCAGTGTCAGCCTTTATTTCAAAATGCTGTTTTTCCTGATGGCCTATTTATTTCATAATGAGCCATTTCAGCAGAATGACTCTAAATCAGTGCCAGTGGCTTGGACCTGCTTGCCTATTGGCTGATCTATGAGTTTTCCTGCTTTGTATAGCAATCCAGCAACAACGGGCTTGTTCAAAAGTCACGGAGGATGGCGTACTGCCATGAATTTCATTCAGTTCTGCTTATTTTACCTGATCAAATAGATAGGGATCCTTTACAAGTAGATGCTGCTTTGAGTTGATTAGATCAGTGGATCCCAACCGACCTGGAATCGTGTCCACGACGAGCCAGGACCCCCCCCCCCCCCCCAAATGCACACCTTCCCACATACGCAAATGCTGTCAACACTTTAAAGCTTTAAACTGGGTGTGGATTGGGTGTGTATTCAAACTCAGGCATGTGGGTGTGTGTTTAAAAGTCCTCACTAGCACAGAAAATCATGAAGGTACAGTGAAAGTACAGTCAAAGCAGGCTGGGTGCTTTTTTACAAAAGAGCTCAGCGGAGCTATAGTTTCCAGCATCTGTCTCTTGCTGTCACTCAGTGTGTCAGTCAGTGTGAACCCGAAGCTGGTCTCGATTTCCGTCATCAGTGCTTCAAGCTGCCCAAACAATGGCTATCCGTAATATCCACGTTAACAGGTCCAACCTGATCTTCATCACGTGATCTCTGAACATTTTGTCTGCTGGCAGTTGAGTCCAGCTGAAGTTAACATGCTTAAATGAAACCTGAAGTCAGGTTGGTTTTGCATCAAATTTGTTGGCACCTATTTTGGTGCCTCTCTGGAGAACCTGCAAACTGCTGTTTATTTCGCAATAAATGGCAAATATCCCACTTGTGGCACGAACAAAGAATTATCACCAGCTGGATGCATAGTGAACAAGCACACAGGAACATAGCATCAACATACCAACAGACGCTAAGAAACAAATTCATAATGTATTTTGAACTGTCCTGTGACTGTGCCTTGATGGACATTCGAAAATGTGAAGACCTGTGGGCTCCTCTGTCATGTCGGTTATTCTCATTTTTTCACGTATGTGTATGTGTGTGTGTGTGTGTGTGTGACGATGGAAGCGGAGTCTGTGACTCTGTCGGATGGGTGTCAGGAAGCTGGGGGATGGGGTTCAGAGCGCTTGGGATGGATGCACCGATAACGGCCTGTGGTCTGCAGGCTCAGCCTATCTGCCTGCACCAGCGGGGACGTCAGTATCCTGTTTTGCTCAATGAGTCCAGTGTGGAGAAATCTTCAGTTCATCGCATCTTCACCCCAATAAGAAACAAACTGTGCTGTCTGTGTGTGTGTGTGTGTGTGTGTGACTGTGTATATGTGTGTTCATAATGCTGTGAGTGTATGTGTCATTTTATTTGAATTGAACATTTTTAACACACCCATTTAGGGATGGGTTTTTTAAGGTATATAATAAGGGACAGTGCTGTTAAGGAAGTGGCCCTGTAATCTGAAGGTTGCCGGTGCCAAGGGTGATGCTTAAAAGCAGAGGACACATTTCATTGTGTGCTGTGCTGCAGTGTTTCACAATGACCTTCACTTTCACTATATCTCGATATCTTAAAATTTCCTCAAAATCACTCTATAAATGCTAAATTCAGCCCTTTGTTGAACAAAACAAATGGGGTTTATGGTGCAGTGGTGGCCTAGTGGTTAAGGAAGTGGCCCCGTAATCAGAAGGTTGTCGGATTGAATCCCGATCCGCCAAAGTGCCACTGAGCAAAGCACCGTCCCCACACACTGCTCCCCGGGTGCCTGTCATGGCTGCCCACTGCTCACCAAGGGTGATGGGTTAAATACAGAGGACACGTTTCACTGTGTGCACCGTGCTCTGTGCTGCTGTGTATAACCATAACAATCACTTCACTTTCACTTTAAAAAGACACATATATAGTAAATGTGACCAAAATATGACATAGATAAAGTTCACAGGCTCTGCTGGACCACAGCTGTGCAGTTGTGAAGAAGTGGCTCTGGTCGGCCACCTTTTCTCTCACTGAAATGGCGAAACTACAGTAGCGCTTTATCTGCGATACATTGGCAACCAATCGGCTGATACTTGATACGTCCTCTTTTTGAGACCTGGAAATTGTATCTGGTCCTGTTTTTAGAATCGTGCCTAGACATTTGTCGCACCATGGGCATCCTACATGCCTTTTCACTTCAATTCCTGCCTGCTCACACTAGTGGAATCCTCGCCAGCAAATAAAAGAACCAGTGTGGCCAGATTTGGACACCTTATCGCGAGCGGATGTGCATGGGCGTGAGAGACTGGTCCAGCTTTGCTTTGTTTGCTCTGGTTCTGTAGCGTTAGCTCCTGAGCTTTCCTCCCAGGTCCTGGTCCAGGATCGGCTGCTGATGTTTGCGGTGGTGCAATAAGTTAGTGGTATTTCCCCCTTTTGATTTTACAGGATTCTTACACTCCCTGCATATCACCGTGATTTGTTCTATATCTGCTTGTTATTTCCCCAAATAATTCCACACCCCTGAAGTGGTGTCTTTTGGGGGAATTTATTGTGCAGCAGTGCTACCTTCAGCCGTGTTTGCCTTCGCCATCACAACTTTAATAACTTTGCGGCGCACAAGAGTGTAACCCGCTACATAATGGTGTGATTCCGTGAAACAAAATGAATCTGAAGTGAAGTGAATGTCATTGTGAAGCACAGCACACAGTGCACACAATGAAATGTGCGCCCGGGGTGCAGTGTGTGGGGACGTTACATTGCTCAGCGGCACCTGGGCGGCACTTGTCGAATCGGTATGTGAACCGGCAACCTTGCAATAACGGGTCCGCTTTCCTTACCCCGCTAGGTCACCACCGCCTAAAAATGAGTTTATCAAGATATTTTTTTTTCCAGCAAAACAAATTGACGCATATTATTGGATAAATACCTTTCAATCCCACCCACTACCATTGTGTCCCTGAGCAAGACACTTAACCTCATGTTGCTCCAGGGGGACTGTCCCTGTAACTACTGATTGTAAGTCGCTCTGGATAAGGGTGTCTGATAAATGCGGTAAATGTAAATGGGAATGGTACTATAAGTTTTCCCTTGTGTCTCAAGCCCATTGAGACATACTTTATGGGATTTTGGGCTATATAGGAAATAAATGATGTTTTTGTTTTGACGTTTTGAGGACTATATGTGGTGTGTGATTGTATAATTTTGTACACGTCTAATTTTACAACCACAGACATGACATTGGGATTACAAGAAAAATACAAATGACCGGGAATGAACTAATGACCAGGACACAACTAGGAGACATTTATAATCATTAACAGCTGGAAACAATCAGGATGTTTGGGAACACAAGACAAGGGACACCGGACTGCTCCAACAAGGCGCCAGTCTAGGGTGCTTCAAGAGCAATGTGGGCCAGCAAATGAATGAGCAGCATCAGGGTGGCAAAGGTCAATCAGGACCCAGTCCAAAGAGAACAGGTCCAGGGGAAAAACTGCCAATGTCACGAATGACCACAAGGCTGGGTCAGCAGCGTCCTTTATGTAGCTCGGTCATTCTGTCAGGAACGCAAGGCAGGGAAGAAGGACCCTAAAGTAAAGTAAAGTAAAGTAAAGTAAAGTAAAGTAAAACACAACTCACATAAACAAGAGAAAAACAGGGCAGACATAACATCAGGATTTCAAGTAGTGAAATCGAAGTGATTGTCATTGTGAAAAACTGCAGCACAGCACACGGTGACACAACGAAATGTGTCCTCTGTATTTAACCATCACCCTGAGTGGGCAGTGGGCAGCCATGACAGGCGCCCGGGGAGCAGTGCTTGGCTCAGTGGCACCTTGGCGGATCGGGATTTGAACCGACAACCTTCTGTTTACGCGGCCGCTTCCTTAAAGTAAAAGACAAATGACCTTCTGGATCATGACTGGTCATCATACTTATATAGTTGGACAGAAATTAACAACTGCTGTTCAACAGCAGCAATCACCATCATAAGCCCATTTAAAGTGGAGGGAACCTCAGGTTTAGAAACAAATGTACAGTCAGGGCATTGAAAGCCATGTTTGGAAAGCCACGTGTCTTCCGAGATGTCAGGAGACCAACTGCTCCAGCATGCTCCGGTGGCAGAGTTACCAGAAGAGCCTCCTGCTCCGCACCCTGCACCTCCTTCCAGACCTGGGCCTGAAGCTGCAGTGGGATGGAAGTGATGTCCACCTCTCAGATCGTGAAGAAGATGTCTCTGGGGGAAGGCCTGATCATCAGCAGGGATGTGAGCACATTTCCAAGACCTCATGTGATCCACCGTGAGAATCCATGTCAGCAAATTCCTGTTAATTCTCATAAAGAACTGAAACATCTGCTATTATTGACCCATGGACACAAGTCGACACACACACTCACACACATACATGCAGACACTCTGCTCCTCAAGATTGTTAAGTAAGGTGTTTGAAAGCTGCCAATCATTCTCCTCCTTTATAAACACAAACATAAAAAAACATATTTACATTTATGGCATTTATCAGACGGCCTTATCCAGAGCGACTTACAATCAGTAGTTACAGGGACAGTCCCCCCTGGAGCAACTCAGGGTTAAGTGTCTTGCTCAGGGACACAATGGTAGTAAGCGGGATTCGAACCTGGGTCTTCTGGTTCATAGGCGAGTGTGCTACCCACTAGGCTACTGCCACCCCCTATTTAAAGTCCATCTGCTGGATGTCAGAAGTAATTTCACAGCTACAAAAAGGTGTGTCGGGGTGAGTAGTTCGTTCTGAGAAGCAGGAAGCAGCCACATCTTGTTTTTTTTCTGCTGTGAATCCAGGGGACATAAATGGCCGACACATTACATTGCAATGGATGACGAGACTAAAGAGTCTGCATCACGCTCTCATCACATCATCGCCCAGTGGAGCGCTGCCTTGTTTTGCCGGGAGAGCCGGAACTCCGGGCTGTGCACCTAGTGTCTGTGCAGCTTGAGTCGTATGAGAATAAAACTGCAGTGATAAATCAAATACTGTGACATTTGTGTACATTACCAATGTCATGTACATTACCACTCTGTGGCGGTTACGGAGACTAAGATGAAGAATCCAATTTAAGAAACATATTTAGTATTTGTTGCAGCAGGAGAAAGTGAAGTGTGTGACATTGTGAAACACAGCACACGGTGCACACAGTAAAATGTGTCCTCTGCTTTTAACCATCACACTTGGTGAGCAGTGGGCAGCCGTGACAGGTGCCCGGGGAGCAGTGTGTGGGGATGGTGCTTTGCTCAGTGGCACCTCAGTGGCACCTTGGCGGTTTGGGACTTGAACCGACAACTTTCTGATTACGGGGCCGCTTCTGTACCCATTAGGCTACCACTGCCTCTTTGAGTCGCCTCTTTTCATAATCCTCACCAAAAACCACTTTGATTAAATGTTGATTAACATGGAGTGAACGATTAGAGAGTGTTCAGAATTAACCTTCAGGACTGTTGGAAACCGTCCCTGTTGTCCAACTTAAGGGGGTGGAGAGAAGACACGAGCGTCAAATGCTGCTGTCACATTACATAACCTCACATTTTAATTCATAGTCTTGCATCAGAGCGGTTTTGTTCTATAATGTATGAAATGCTGCATCCAAACGTTTGACTGGAAGTGTACATTATTTAATGATACAATGCTTAACTTTTATACTGACAATAGAGAGAGATACGGTTTCTTTGTACGGGACGAATGGAACATCAAAACCAACAGGGGGCGCTGTTCTCACAGGACAGGAGGTTCGGTGATAAAATGAGTTCTTGATTAACAAAAATATATTCTCACACTCTTACTGGCCCCATCTTGCATATTTTCTGCTGGTGGTCATGAGTCTGGTTGTCTCTCTTTATGTGTGTGTGTGTGTGTGTGTGTGTGTGTGTGTGTGTGTGTGTTTGGATGGGCAGGGATGATTCGGTGTGAATCACGTAGAATTTCATCTGTAGTCACACAGGCAGAAAAAGAGAATCTCGACCCTGCTGCCTTAAAACCTCCTCGCGATCGCATTCCGTCCCCTCTGCTGGTGACCTCAGACGGTAGCGCGGAACCCTGGGAGTGTGGTGCCATCAGTTCACACATAACACAAACCAGACTGACCAATCAGCGCACACCAAGAGACCAACCAGCAGACCCGTCAGTTCGGACATTGTTGGCTTTTCGTACTGGCTGAGGTTGTAAGGGAATGAAGCGACATGGCCTACTGCACAGCCATGGCTGAGAGGTCACCTGACCCAGTCACGACTGCGGTGAGCCTGCAGTGGCTGCGCCAGGCTGTTTATAGCACGCGGGCGGTCGGTTACCACATCTCTCTGGTTAACCAACAGTCAAACCCCGTCTGGGAATCAACCACAGGCCGGGCACTGAGACCGCAGCCTTAGTTCCCTGCTCTGGTGACTGTCAACAATGCTGTCCATCGTCCACATTCTGTCTCCATATTCATTTACATTTATGGCACTTCGCAGACGGCCTTTTCCAGAGCGACTTACAATCAGTTCATTTTCCACGTTCTGTCTGTCTTTCTATCTTCCACGTCTTCCTGTCTGTACGTCCACATTATGTCTGTCTTCTGACTGTCTGCCCATATTCCACATTCTGCCTGTCTGTTAATTTTCCATGTTCTGTCTGTCTGTTCATATTCCACATTCTGCTTGGCTGTCTATTTTCCATGATCTGTCTGTCCATGTTCAACATTTTGTCTTTATGTTCATTTTCCATGTTCTGTCTGTCTGTCCATCTTCTACATTTTGTCTTTATGTCCATATTCTCTCTTTCATCTGCCTAATGTTCATTCTCCATGTTCTGTCTGTCTGTCATTCTTCTAAATTCTGTCTGTCCATTTTCCACATTCTGTCTGTCTGTCCATCTTCTACATTCTGTCTTTATGTCCATATTGGTGGTAGTAGCCTAGTGGGTAACACACTCGCCTATGAATCAGAAGACCCAGGTTCAAACCCCACTTACTACCATTGTGTCCCTGAGCAAGACACTTAACCCTGAGTGTCTCCAGGGGGGGACTGTCCCTGTAACTACTCATTGTAAGTCGCTATGGATAAGGGCGTCTGGTAAATGCTGTAAATGTAAATATTCTGTCAGTCATCTGCCTGTCCATTTTTTCTGTTAATGCCCTAGTGCTAAACCTGTGTGCAGAAATACCGCATCACAAGGCTCAATGCCGGCAGGCTGGTCTTAGTGTGGTGGTGTGACATTTACATTCGAATGCTGTAGAACGCTGTCGAAATAATGCAATGTTCATTTTAGACCACTTTTAAGTTTTAGTTAGAAAGCAAGTGACATTTATAATAGACACGTAATATCTGTTCATATTTACATTCACTGCGTTTGGCAGACGCTCTTATCCAGAGTGGATTATAATGTGAGACTAATCTAATCCTTGGATTAAATTTCCTTGGATTGCATTTTATTGCTGCTGCAGTTTCTGCTTCTTCAAAGTCTCAATACCATGCATACTACTAAACAAATCATGAAGATTTGTATTTCTATTTCATGTACAATAAGGTTTCATGCAGATTGACTGTTTGTACACCTTCCTCATTTATAAAAAAAATAATGTTATATCCTTTTGTATCACATTGAATCAAGGCTCATTTTTTTATAGATATATCTCTGAGAGAGACTGCACATAATTTCATTGTACTTGTTTCAATGACAATAAAGATATTCTTAATCTAATTCTAATAATATAGGTATTTTATTGGTTCTAATAAAACAAGATTCTCTATGCATGTTAGCGTTTTTAGATGAAAGTTACAGTCGGAGTGTGCAGTTGTGCAGAGGTGGCCCTGTTTTGCATGATAGCTGCTGAAAAGAGGAAGTGAACAGTTTCAGACTAACTGAAAAAAAGCAAGGAGGAAGAGAAGTGTGCAAGACAGAGGGAGGCAGCAAGAAGGGCAACGTTCTTCTGTGTATGTGTGTGTGTGTGTGTGTGTGTGTGTGTTTATCCTCATATTTTAAGTTGCGGTTAATGTGGGTGTGAAGCTGCTGTTGTGATGTTCTGGGAATGTGTCTTCTGCAGTTTGTCATTTGTGTGTTTCCTCTGCTTCTCCACTCATGACAGGTGTGTATGTACAACATGCATGCACACCTTGGTGTGTGTATGTGTGTGTGTACATGTGTTTGTGGGTGTAGGTTCTCCTCACCACTGTGGCTGGCCACTGCTACCACAAGCCACTTGACTAAATCACTGTGGCCACACAGCCCAACCACACTGATCTGAGATCAGCCCCATTCACAGGCTGTAGCTGACCCCAGGACTGATCTGGAATCAACATTTCCTCTTTAACCAGGATCAGAAGGTCAGCTGGCCACAGTTGAGTGCTCAGTTTGATGAATTCTGAAGTGGCCGGAGTCTGGGGTCAGGGATCAGGCAGTGGCGTAAGACCACAGCCCTGTAGTCTCTCAACTGTCTTCTCCAATCAGCATCAGCCCGTCTGTTCCATTTTCACCGAATCGGTTTTATTTTTTATTTATGTGTGTTTATACTTCACTTGGTCAGAAACATTCATGTGAATGTGTGTGTGTGAGTGTGTGTGTGTGTGTGTGTGTGTGTGTGCAAGATCTGCAACTAACATAAGTGAATTGGTTCTTGAAGTTCTTTGCTGTATGTTACATGACATTACTTTCATTTGGCAGAGGCTTTTATCCACTTATAGGCCCGGACTAACCATTAAGTTTCAGTAGGTATGCTAAATTTGAATTGTGTGAGCTTGTGGTTACCAACACAAGTGAGTGTATGTGTGAATATATGAGTCAGGGTGGTAGTAGCCTAGTGGGTAACACACTCGCCTATGAACCAGAAGACCCAGGTTCAAATCCCACTTACTACCATTGTGTCCCTGAGCAAGACACTTAACCCTAAGTTGCTCCAGGGAGACTGTTCCTGTAACTACTGATTGTAAGTCGCTCTTGATAAGGGCGTCTGATAAATGCTGTAAATGTAAATGTCACCAAGATATACTCAAAGAGAGACAGTGAAGGAGTAGGTATGATGGTGGTTGAACTATATGGTGAACCTAGGCTGAGACTGGGAAAAAACTAGGCAGCCTTCCATGCAGGAGCTCCATGTTTGAAACAATTTCATAAGATTGGTGCAGAACTAGAAGTCACTCTGAAAAATAACATAAGTGATTTGAATTTTTATCTCATGGGTAGTGGAGGTTTTACATTAGTTTTACATTACATTTGTGACATTTGGCAGATACCCGACATACAAAGTGCTTTCATGTTACCATAAATGAAGTAATTAGTTACGACCAGTCCAGTGCATAGCAGTGGGGTGGAGTAGTAGTGGGGTGGTGTAGGAGAATTTGGGATGGTTGAAAAACTGGTCATATTGCTGCATTCTGTATTAGTTGTAGAGTTGTAGAGGGTGGCACTCAGGTGTAGACCTGCTATAAGAGAGTTACAGTAATCTACAGTAATTTAGTTGTGAAATTTTTGGGGACCGAACAAGTATCTGGGTGGCCTGTGTTGAAAGATAATGGTGGCTCCATCTGATATTGCAGAGATTCCTTCTACATGAGCGGGAAAGATTGGTGATGTGAGTGGAGATGGAGAGATGGTAGATAGTAAGGTCCTGATGAGCTGAAGAATCTGCTTGAATAAATACTAGTTTGGTTTTGGTGGGATTGAGTTTTAGATGATGGGCAGACATCCAAGATTAAATGTCAGTTAGACATGCAGAGTCCTTGGAGGAATCATGTGTATACAAGGGGGAAGAAGATAAGATGAGTTGACATAATTTATGAGAAGAAATGACGTCACCAAGTGATCTTGGGTAAAGGGAGAAAAGGAGAGGACTGAGTACTGAGCCCTGAAGGATGCCAGTGGAGAGTCTACGTAAAGCAGACATGAAGCAGACTTTTTTGGTGGAACCAAATCAAGAGCATTAGAACCTGAAAAGAGACAAAAACTCCTGAAATCAGGATTCGGGTTAAAGAACCTGTGTCTCCTTGATTTCGGACCACCTGTTGGTTAGGTGATGATTAGCTCATAGCTGCCCCTTAAGAACGGCTGCCTGTCATTAATGTCTACTTATTGTGTGTGGGTGAGAGAGAGAGAGAGAGAGAGAGAGAGAGAGAAGGAGCTGAAATTACGGGGTAGATTGTGTGTCACAGAAGGGAGGTGTGGTGTTTTTACCATAGGGGCTATCAGGTGACACAGCCATCCTTTCAGCACTGTGTGTGTGTGTGTGTGTGTGATGTGTTTTTGGTGTGTTTGTACACGTGTGTGCCGGGCAGAAGCTTGGTAATTGTCCTCTTTGATGTTTGAAACAGAGAGGGTTATGGGGGCATCTATAGAGAACAGACAGGTGGTTTGGCAAAACATTATGTGCCCCACCTCATCTCAGTACACACACACACACACACACACACACACACACACACACAGTGCACAATCAAAAAACGGTAAACCCGTTGTGCTTTCTGTAGGTGTGTAATTATTTCTGACACCCTGGAGAGGAACTTGAGTTTATATGATGCATTAACTAAAAATATATATTAAATAGGGAGGAGCCAGTAGGCATGATTGACAGCCCTCACACGCCTCAATCTGGGCAATTTATACTCCTAAAAAATTGTGTTGAGACCACCCCCATGCAGATATTCTTTCCGGAGAATGCAGCTTTGGGGCGCAGCAATAAAAACTAATCAGTCTTATTGATCTGTGCGCCTTATAACGGCTTACACGGCTCTGTCTGTCGTTAGCTGTCATTACCGTTTACAACTGAAATGACGTTCCTGCCGTTCGCTGTCGTTGACCCTGTCGTTTGCTCTGTCGTTATCAGTCGTTACAGTTGCACGGTGACAGGTGCTTTTATTGCATAAGTGCAAGTTGCTCTCATTATCTGTCATTAATATTGAAACAGAGTTAATTAGCTGCAGCCTAGTGTTTTAATTGGATGAGAGGAGTTGCTCAGGAGCATCTGGATCAGTGATGATCAGTAATTAAATAGAATCGGGTCAGCACATCAGGTATCATAGTCCACTCCATGTGTGTATATTTTACATCAGATGTAAAAGGTGTGTGTGTGTATGTGTGTGTGTTTGTGTGTCTCTCCATCTCTCTCTGTGGCCCTCAGGACGTCATTTAAATGGGTCACAGCCCAAGACTGAAGATCATACCAGACACATCACTTACTGTCCACTCACTCTCACAAACACAAACCAACACACACACACACATACACATGCACACACACTTCCAAAGAATGCATGCAGTTTACATTTACACTTTTCCCGGATAATAAGATCTCTTTTCCCTGAACCCACAGGGGACCAATTATCTCATTGAACACAGCGGCCAGTTCACCCCTGGCTTTAAGTAGCGGAGGTAGGGGGGTGTATTGAGGGATTGGGAGGGAAGAGGGCAGGAAAACTCACAAACAATCTGCTGATGTCTCACCCCGTGGCAGGCAGTCACCTCATTAACCTCCAAAGCTCTCCAAGATCAGCTTTCAGCTTCTGTGCGTGTGTGTGTGTGTGTGTGTGTGTGTGTGTGTGTCTGTGTTTGTACGCATGGCTCAGGTGAAAGTCTGTACATGAATGTCTGTGTTTGTTTATTTGAATGCAATGCAGGTGTGTTCATCTCTTTGTGTGTGTCTACATACATTTTTAAAAATTTCTACATGAAATTTAAGGTTCCTGGCATTGGCTTTACCTTACAGTGTGTGTGTGTGTGTGTGTGTGTGTGTGTGTGTGTGTGTGTGGTTGTGTGTGAGAGAAATAGAGAGTTTTAGCTTTTCCAGCTCATGAGAGTGTGTGAAACCCCACAAGCCGCAGGCAGCTTGACCCACGACCCTATCCGATTACTGGCCTGCTGCAGCGGTTAAGACATTAGCCGGGGTCAGAGGTCACTGCCATGGGCCGCTGAATCGGTGTTGTGGTGTAACAGGCAGCGGCACGGTGATGAAACCTGAGCGTTTGCACCACTTCAACTTAACACAGGAGCTGAGCGCTAATCGCCACTCACTAAACACCTCACACAGCAGGACTTCACGCTTAACACACTGCTGCATAACAAACACTCATGGCGTGTGTGTGTGTGAGTGTGTGTGTGAGTGTGCCACAACTTATTTCCGGTTCTTATTCTAATATTTATGGCACGTGTGAGTGGTAGTGGCCTAGTGGGTAACACACCAGCCTATGAATCTGAAGACCACAATGACCCGGGTTCAAATCACACTTACTACCATTGTGTCCCTGAGCAAGACACTTAACCCTGAGTTGCTCCAGGGAGACTGTTCCTGTCACTACTGATTGTCTGGATGGTTTTCTACACCATCTCCCTAAATACACAAATAATTTAAGAGGAAACACTGTGACACTGCATTTTCTTAAAGAACACTTGCACACACATACATACACAGCAAGGGTTTGTCATGTCACCGCTCCCATTGTTGGTTTTCACAGACAGGATCTCAAGACCCAGCCGAGGATTGAAGGTTGTCTGGTTTGAGAACCTGGAGGTGACATACATGCCCCCAACTGACCATGACATTCGACCAAATCTCAAACCACAGCACCCTATAATCAGAGTCCATAGTTCTTCACTGTTGGAAAAGACTACGATAAGATCGAGGTTTCTCCACAGAGGTTTCCACACCTTGACAGGATCCAGTAATAAACTGGAAACCCCTCAGCAGCCAGAGGACACATTTCACTGTGTCGCTGTGCGCTGTGCTGCAGTATTTCACAATGACAATGATCACTTTCATTTTCACTTTTGACCAGATCATTTCCGACCGGGATGAGCTGCCTTCCCGTCTCTCAGAGGATGGAATAAGAACCAGGGATTAGACTGGCTGCACGAAGCCCTGAGATCTGACCTCAGATTAGCGACTCCTGCTGATTCACTGCTACTGGATCTGCGGTTACAGTAACTGAATTCTGGCCAGTATTCAGATATATACGTAAACACACACACACACGCACACACACACACACACACACACACACACACACACACTGAGTATTTTAGGTGAGCATGAGGCCTGGTAAAACCATCAGGTCACCAGACATCTGTCAGCCTGAGTCGGATGCTTAAACGATGCCTCATCCTAACACTGCTACAGAAAAGGGATTTATAGTGTGTGTGTGTGTGTGTATCCAGTAAATAGACTGTATGCACACACACACACCTACACACACTGCCCCAGGGGTGAAAATGTAATCATCATTGGGTACAGAAAAGACATTTAAAGGAGGTCCAGAAATAGTGTGGTCAGGGCTTTACTCATAAGTTGCAAGTCACAAGCTGTGTTTACACAATACAATCTCACTCGCACACACACACACACACACACACACACACACACCAACATTTATTTTAAATTAAGGCAAGCAGCATTCATTCCAAGCTGATGTTTAGTCTGCTGTAGAGTTTATAGCTGCTACTGCTCACAAACACACAGACACACACACACACATGCATGAAACACACTTATCAGGGGAAAATATCTCAGTTTCTTTGGCAGAGTTTTGACTGAAGGCGATTGTGCCAGGAGTCTGTAAGTCATCCAGTGTGTGTGTGTGTGTGTGTGTGTTTCAAATGTGACATGGAACAGTGAATGAGTGTAAAGTAAACCCGTTAGTAGCGCAGCAGGGGTTCTTACTGGCAGTCGGATGACACAAGCAGTAAAGTGCCTAATAGCAGTGTGTGTGTGTGTGTGTGTGTGTGTGTGTTAGTCAGTATGATATCATTATACTCATCTGTTGCACACACACACTCACACACACACACCGGGGCCTGAGAGACAGTGTAAGGGTTTATAGTGGTGACTGGAACTGACCACAGACAGAGTGGCGTGGCGACGCCCTACAGGCTGTCCAGAGCGCATCTGTCGCTACAGAATTAAACCCAATCAGACACAAGCAGTGGCTGCACGAGCGTGTGCACACACACACACACACACACACACACACACACAGTAAAGAAACAGAATCTACTGACAGTTTTAAAATATTCTGCTTTTTTGCTTTTTTTAGGGTTATGTGTTCTTTAAAATGTGAAAGAAATAATTTTCCGGATTGTCTTCATTTACATTTACAGCATTTATTAGACAGAGTGACTTACAATCAGTAGTTACAGGGACAGTCCCCCCCGGAGGCACTCAGGGTGTACACACTCCCTGTCTCGCTCAGGGACACAATGGTAGTAAGTGGGGTTTGAACCTGGGTCTTCAGGTTCACAGGCGAGTGTGTTACCCACTAGGCTACTACCACCCATTCTTCATGAAATGTTGTCACGGGTGGGCTGGACATGGCGATGAAGGAGGACACATTCGCACGATCACAGGACAGGGGTTTAATACAAACTTCACGAGACAGGGGAACATCAACACGCACAATGACCCGATGGAGAAACAGACACGAACAGGATAGTTTTATACAATTATATAAATATACACCAGGTGAACACGATCAGGGAACATTACACAGGACTAACATGAAACTCCGGTCCGGACTCCGGATCCGGAGTCAACCCCTGCCGGTCCGGATCATGACAAATGTGTTAACTGGTGTATCATTGACAGACACTGCCTGGGCAGAAAGATTTGGTGGCACCTGCCAAATCGTTGATATTGTGTCATGAGACGAATGTTTGATATCATCTGCAGTAGAATACAACCCACACTAAAGGCGAGTTTTATTGTTGGCTTTGAAGAAATGATACACTGTTTTTTCTAAATGTTACTACAAGAGAACAGAAACGTTAACACATTAATCAAATAACAGCTATGGTTTACTGTAAAAGTGAACTCTGCCTTGGTTTAAACCTGGTAATTTACAATACTGCAAAGCTAAAATATTAGTGCGACAGATCACTTAATTTTTTTATTTAGCCAGTGCTTTTTTTCAGTGTAGAAAATATCATTTTTGCCCATATGGTTCTCACCCTTTGATGTGATCATTAGAATTATTCAAACTGTATTCGATTCATATAGTTTTAAGCTGAATATGGTTATAAGATGCTAGTTACATAGTTATAACATACAAATGAAAGTCCAATTTCTGCTATCCTCATCTTAGAATATGTAATAGACCCACAGACACAATGTGTGCATGTGTGTGTGTATGTGTGTGTGTGTGATCATCACCAGACAAGTTATCCAGTCAGATTGACAGGAACAGAGGTGGACCTAGAGGGGAATTCTCACAGTTTGCTGCTCTGTCTGAAAGTCCACACACACATGCACACACACAGACACACTTATATGAACCCTGACTCAGCCGCCTACACACATCCTCCAGACTCACAGCAGGTGCTTCATCCCTCCACTCCCCCTCTTCCTGTCAGTCCCTGTTACCTCTGTCATCTTTAAAAATTCTCTCTCTCTCTCTTACTCTCTCTCTCACCCTCTGTCTCTCTCTTTCTCCCCATCTGTCTCTCCCGCACAGCTCCTGGGTGACTCAGGTTTTGGAAACGTGGAGCAGCCAGGGGGTTGGGTCCTTCATTCTCTCCGTGTACGGTGAGACATGGCCAGGCTTCTTCTCTGGGAAAGTCCCCTGCCCACACCCCCGCCCCCCTCCGTCCCGGCCCACCTGCTCCCTTCCCTGACCGCTTATGTAGATCATGTAGATCCCAGGTGAGAACCTTACAGGAACAGGGCCGGAAGTGTTGAGGAGCCCAGCCTCACACAGGCCGGCGAGTTGCAGCAGCAGCTACTGGACCACGGAGTGAAGGCAGCTGCATGGTGCCTGCAGACGTCACACCCAACTGCGAACGCAACGATCAGCACTTTTTTTCATTTGAAAACGATGAGTAAACCGACAGAACACACACACACACACACACACACACGCATTCCAGACACAACCGCATTTATCAGAGAGGGTGGAGATGTGTGTATTTTCCGGAGTAGTCCAGAGATGGGAGATCTCAAAGAAAAGATAGATTTTAACCGTGGGAACGCGGCAGGGAGTGTGTACATCTGTGTGTGTGTGTGTGTGTGCAGCTGTGTGTCCCCAGCATCAGATGCTGTCCTGCCCCTCTCTTCCATGCCATGCTCAATTTTGCCTCATCTCTTCAATTCATCACTTCCCACCCGCAGGATGAATTTCTCCACCTCCACCTTCAGACCAGGTCACCTGACCGGCGACACATATACACACGCAGTCAATTTCTCCAGACAGAGCGACCTTTGACTCGGAAGCCCGCTGACCCCTGGTGAGAGCAGCTGGTTGGAGGCCATGTTGGTTCTTCTGCAGATGTGTGTGAGAGGCGCATGCATGTCTACAAATACTCACAAATACACAGAAATACCCAGAGTCACGTCAACTTGCTTATTCGTTCTTATTAGTCTACGTTGTTGATGCGCACACACACACACACACACACACATGCAGGTGGAACAGGTGTGTGTGCAATTACTCCAGTCGGTAATTAGTTTGCGCAGCATCAGCCCCATCCGTATCAACTTCTGTTTCTGTTTGTGTGTGTTTGCGCGTGTGTGTGTGTGTGTGTGCGCGCTGGGTGGGACCAGCAGCTGAACTGGAACCCGAGGCGGGGTAACAGCTGGCCCTGCACGCCGGCGAAGCTCCGCCCCCCCCACACGCACACAACAACAACGGCCGTGCGGGAGGGAGGAGTGCAGGTGCGGGGGTGTGGCTGGGTGTCATTTGGAGGCGTGTGTGTTGTTGTTGACGCGAGTCTCAAGCACAGTGATGGGCGTCGGCTTGGGGGTCCGGTGGGGTGCTGCGGGAGGCAGGTGTGTGTGTGTGTGTAGGATTGAGGGTAACTGAATCGGGGGCTTGTCCAGAGTCTCGTCTTCAGGGTCGGAAGGTCACAACAGTCCAGTCACGATCTCAACTCTGATTGGCTGGAAGAGCCACCCTCTACTTTAATATTGACTTCTGGGCACCTGGAACCTCTCAATGCCACACAACGCTGTGTTTTTTCATGGACACGTTGCACAAGTGTCACATCGTGCCACCATCAATCTAATCCTGCTAGAAAACACACACACACACTCATGAATCCAATTTGATGTGAAGGTTATTGTTATTAAAGTCTGCATAAAGTCAAGTTCTAATCAAGAAAAAAAGCCCTGCGTGACTTAATAATATGATTTACTTTCTAATAATTTTATTTCCTTTTTTTTCAAAAAATATTTTCTCAAGAATCCTGAAATCCTGAAAACTTTTACCCTACACAGACCTTTTCGAACTAGTAGTGGAAAACTCTCTAGCATACACGCGTGCAGTGTGTTGAGAGAAAACAGGCCGATGCCAGCGAGATATGAAAAGATGGATGTAAATTCCGAGCGGGTGCGAGACACTGGCCGAATTGTACGCCGTTCTGGGCGGGGAATTTGCATCCGCGGACTTTGAGTGACTCACCTTTCACTAAAGCTCACAAACCCCCGAGTAGGACCTCCTCCCTCCACCCCTCCTAAAGAGCCGACTCAACTCACCGCTTCCCCTCACACACACACACACACACACACACACACACGTTGGTGAGGAGGTGGAGAAGTTGAAAAAGCCTCAAGACACAAAACAAAACCAAAGCGGGGGAAAAAAAAGAAACTCGTGCCCAGACCATGTGACCCGGGCAGGCCAATAGGATGCGAGCTTCACACTTTTTTTTTTCGTCCCTCCTGCGGTGGACAGTTAAACTTGTCACCCGGTTTGAATGCAGCTTTCTGCGGGCCACCGCGCAACCCCAGCGCAGCATCGCAAGCATTTGTAGATCCAGCCCGGCGAGGGACACGGGCGTGGAGACGCACACACGACCCAGTGAGAGAGACGGAGGGGCGTGGGGACGTCTTCGGTCTCATTCTGAATCATTGGATCATTGCAATAAAAAAACAAAAAAACAAGGAAAGGGTAAGCATTGCTTAACTGGAGACACCCCACCTCCACCACTGGACCACTTTGGGGAGGGGGGGGGGAGTGGCTTTCATCTCTCTGCCTGTCAATCCGCTGGACATTCTGGCTTTGGAATTTTAGGATCTGTGTCTATTGTCCCCCCCAGGACTGAAGTGTTTTATGCTCGAGGGCCTGGTGGTGAAGGTCGAGGGGTCGGGGCGGAGCGTCACCATGGCCTCCAACAGCATCTTCGAGTCCATCTCCTCCTGCCACCCGTGCTTCATCAGAGGTGAGTGGAGCTTCTCTGCCCCAGCGTCTGTCCCAGCATGTCCATAAAACGCATGTGTGTGTTGATCAGTAATTTCCATAATTTTTTTATCCTGTTGATTGGCCAATTCAGCAGATAACAGGAATGTGGTCCTCTTGAATGAACCAGATTCATCTCAACACTATTGCTACGATTTCACAGACACACACACTTTCAACTCCATAGTTCAAAACCAACCCTCCTAAGACCAATAGGTGCAAAGTTGCATTTTATCTGAAGACAGTTAAAATGCAAACATCTGCACCCTTACTCAACATTCACTTGTGTTGTTTTTGGCCATTATAAAGCGAGCAGAAACAGAAACAGGAAGTCATGTTAAACTGCATTAATAAAACGTAGCTGTCTGTGGTGCTGATCGCTGGAGTTTTTATGGGCTCTTTAAAATTGTAGTAATGATTAAGCAACGACCTTTGGCTCTTGGGCTCCTTCGCATGTGAAGCCTCAGCACCCGAGATTCACTCAGTTCTGTGTGGAGAACAAATCTGAGCAGGTTCTAATGGAAGATTCCAACAGATTCAGAAAAAGAGTATGTGTGTGTGTGTGTGTGTGTGTGTGTGTGTGTGTTTGTGTGTGTGGTGTGTATCACATGCCATCGTGTGCATTTCTGAGTGATCTCAGGATGCTGCATACCCCAAGCACCACCAGTTTCTCAGAAATAGCAGCTTCTCTCCCATTTCCTGACTGTGTGTGTGTGTGTGTGAGTGTGCGTGCACATTTCTGTCTGTAGATGAAGTTGTCAGTTAACACAGGAAGTTTATCTATAGCTGCCCCTGCACATTTACTTGACAACAAGCACAAGCTATGTGTGTGTATGTGTGCGTGCCTGCGTGTGTGTGTGTGTGTGTGTGTGTGTGTGTGTGTGTGTGCGTTACAGAGACTTTGCTTAATTGCCGGTTGCTTGATGCGTCATCCAGTCTAACAAAACTCACCGTATAAAAAGATCATTGTCACACCACAGGGTCACATGACTGCTAAATGGTGTTGCTTAGGACCAGCTGGACCAGAGATGAATTCTTTCATCGAAAAAGACAAATCTGAAGTTTCTCAGTATATTATAATAGCATTTTGAGCTATCACAGTCATCCCCTCATCATCCTCAGTCATCAGCTGCCACGATCAATTCTCATAGTTAACAATTTAACTGTCAGTCAGACTTGAAAGGCTGCCAGTGTGTGTGTGTGTGTGTGTGTGAGATAACTTCAGACAGGGCCTGCTCAGTGGGGACAGCCTGCGAGTTCCTTGTTGGGCAAAGCCGCAGGTTTAAACCCAACTTACTACCCCCTCTAACCATTGATTGCAGGGCGCTCTGGGCGTCTGATAAAAGTCCTAAATGTCACTGTGAGCGGGTCAGTTTGCACATGTGTCCCTGTACGCATCCTGAAGTGGAGGTCACAAGTCCTCACAGCTCGGTGTGAACTTGAGTACGCTGTTGTGAGCGTGTGTGTTTGTCTGTAATCTAGACACGTTCTCCAGCTTCAGAACATAGAATAATGTGTTCCATACAGTGAGGGGCTGCAGTGCACTAGAAACCCTGGAAAAAGATTATTTTTTTTTGCACTAGGCTTGATGTGTTCTTGATCGTTATCGGTGATATTGTCCGGTACCGGGTTCTGGTCCTGGGTTCTGGCCGGTCAGGTGCAGGCTGGTTTATTAAAAGGGTGGGCATTTTTAATACCAGAACCCACAAAACAATAGATGCATAAATAAGATTGAATGAAATAATGATGTAAGAATTGCCAGAGGACCTGTACCAGAAAGTGGATTACGAGCATCGCTGGGTAGACATTAAAAGCTTTATCTGGGTGAGAACTTGCTGTGATGTCCAGATGTCTGCATAACTTTGCATGAGGGTGGTGCCTCTGCTTATGAGGCACCTAGAAATGTTTTTTACAGCAAAGGGTGGTGTCATGATCAAGGTCCGGAAGGGGTTACTCCGGGTCCGGGATCCGGACCGGAGTTTCATGTTCGTCCTGTGTAATGTTTCCTGATTGTGTTTACCTGTGTCTGATTGTATAAAGCTGCCCTATTTGTGTCCTTTCACCATCGGGTCATTGTTACAAGTTACTTGGTCATTGTTACTGGATGTCTCCCCAGTCCTGTTCATCAAGTATTAAACCCCTGTTACGTGACGTTGTGCGTATGCGTCCTTCTTCATCGTCATGTCCAGCCATCATTCCAGATCATCTGCCTCGTCATGTCAAACCAGCGTGACATGTGCGTTCCCCAGGGCTTAAAGAATGGTGCAAATCTCTCATTTGTTACTGACCATATGTGTGTGAAGTGCCTAGAGGGTTAATGGTGAATATTCTCCGCCCCCACCTCCAGGAATCCCATCCAACTCTCACTGGCTCCCCTTCTGTTCCTCGGTTTCCCTCCTTCCCGTTCCCAGCTCAGTATATCAGCCCCATGTTTACCTGCATCTGAAGGCTTTATCAGGCCGCTCCCGCTTGTGTACGTGCAGTAAGTGCGGATTTACGGCCTTGCCGCGGTTCCGCCCGGGGCGGCCTGCGTCTTGGACCCGGCGGTCGGAGGGACGGCCGTCCGAGGGTCCGTCTGCTCAGGGCAGATTCCAGTTATCAGCTTGCGCAGGGGGAAGTCGAAGGAAGCATTTGCCCGCATCTGGAGCTCAGAGATTCTGAGAGGGATGCAAACGAAGCTGTAAATCGCCCGCTTCGTGCACCGTGCACTCACCTGCCACGCAAGGGACGGAGGGGACGGAGCTGAGAGGAGGGACCGGGCATGCAGACTGGGACAGAGTGGCTACAGTTGATAAAGGTGTAAGAATGGGCACATTGTTCACAATGGCAGGTCATGCTGTGTTCTTGTCAAGTGCACATATACGAGCACCCACACCCACACACACACACACACACACACACATAATTTAGGACAAAATCAATTTAATCTTAAAGACAACAGGCATGCATGGTGATTCTATCATCGTTATTTAGACTGGCCACTTTATTAGAAGCACTGGATACTATAGATCAGGAGGACTTTTCTCTGTCCTCACGTCACACCCCCAAGTGTGACGCTGCGTCCATCCCCTACCGTTCTCCTCCATTTTCCTCCATTCTCTACACTCCTGAAACATCTTGCACACAAAGGTGACCACGCCCACTACAGACACCAACATGCAGGTTATCAGTGCTGTAATTCAAGAGTTCTGACCAAGGAACTATTTAGAAAAACTCTACATGCATTTTCAACTGAAATAGTACCTCTCATAATTGTAGACTTGACAGCTATAGAGCTTTAAACATTTTTTATATGTGCATTTGTCTTGCCAAGACAAGCCTCTCAGCACTTAAGTGCTTAAAAGATTTTACTTAACAGTAAGTAAGTACTCCCTCTCTCATTGTGTGTGTGTGTGTCAGAGAGAAAGAGAAATGGTACTCATAATTTCTGTTCACTTGCAGAATGAAAAAAAAAACCACAGGCTGCTTTGGCCAGAGCAGATAAGAGCCACTCAGTCACTCATATACACACACAAACACACACACACACTCACAGTTTCTGCTTCAACACCTCTAAGCTGTAAAAAAAAAAAAGGCAAGTAAATTGCACAGGAAAGAGTTTATTGGTCTTGGGGGATCTTTGCATGAGTGTGTGTGTGTGTGTGTGTGTGTGTGTTTTTATTGCCCCTTATTGTGTATGTTGTGTTGATTGTGAACAGTGATACATGCAGAATCGCTCACACACTCTTGCCATGGCGGCTGGTCTGTGGTGACTGTGGCCACCTTTCTGCCCGCACTTCCTTACCCACATGCAAAGCAGGCAAGCCAGAGGTTTACACAAAACCACACGCACACACATTAACAGTGTAACACATATGAAAACACACACACACACACACACACACACACACACACACACACACACATGCTGAATGAGGAGGAGCCGGTTTTAACAATGTTTCCATAGCAACTGAATGACTGACATGTATAAGATCTTCTGCTTCCCCTCTGAGTTTATTAGTTCTTTGTTTCTTGCATTATACATGTGTGTGTGTGTGTGTGTGTGTGTGTGTGTGTGTGTGTGAGAGAGTGTGTAAAAATGCTTTCCTTTTACTACACAGAGTTCAGTTAAGCATGTATGTGTTTGTGAGAGCAGATGTTTTGGGTAATTGTGTGTGTGTGTGTGTGTGTGTGTGTGTGTGTGTGTGTGTGTGTGTGTGTGTGTGTGAGTTTATGAGAAGATGTTATAAGGAGCCTTTCCGTTCAGATGACTGTGAGACCTAACCGAATCCTCTCAGCTGCTGTTTCCTTCCCTCCTCTTATCACACACTGTCTCAGAAACGCACACGACAGGCCTGTTCATCAACTGAGGAAAAGTAATGTTTTACAGAATATAATGTGTTAGAAAACGTATTTATAATCAGTTTTTCTGTCTTTCAGTTAATTGATGTTTTTATCTGAAGGATTAACTCTACGTTGCCAAATAACTACACTCAAAAAATGATTTTTTGGGTTAACTTAATTCAATTATTACACCTATTTCAACACATTTGAATTTTGCTAAATAGGACCCTTCTATTTGCCTGCCTTAGTTTCAAGTAGCATAATTAATCATTCAATTAACTGAAAGACAGGAAAACAGAAATAGCATAATTCAAATGTCATAATGTCATAATAGGTGTTTTTTTATGCAGGCACATACACACAATTAATAGTTGGACACACATACACACAAACACACTATTGTTCATTTTCATCTAATAAGGGAAGCAGAACCACAGCAGAACCTGTTTTATGATTTAATATAAACCTGTTTTGTTTGCTGTTGCCATTGTGTGAGTGTTCTGAGCTCACCTCTCTGTCTTCACTTTACCTTTCCTGTGGCTGTGTGTGTGTGTGTGGGTGTGTGTGTGTGTGAGTAAAAGAGAGAGAGGGAGACTCACTGCAAATGACTCATACACAACAACGCACACCTACACACACACTCAAATGTTGACCAACTTTACCATCACACACAAGCCCGGTGACCTTTTTGTGATGCTATGAGCATGCAGGGTGGCTGTGTTTTCTGTCAATATGTACCACACACACACTCACACACACGCATACACACGCACACTTGGCCCGTCAAGCAGTCAGCAGCACCTGTCTTCACTCAGTCCGTCAGGCGCCAGCATTTGGACCAGCGCTTAATCTCACACACACACACACTCACACAAGTAAACACCACACACTAATCCAGGAATGCACAATCGCACACAATCTCATACACCTGATCAATAAATGAAATATCACACATGGGCAAAGAAAAGGAAGATATAATTGGTTCATGCATCACAAAACAAAGTGAAACTGGTATTTCTGCATGTGTTAATGGCGTTTAATCTGTACGTTGAGTAACGATCTACCACACAACCATCTTTTCACACAGGAAAAGGGGTTCTTGTCACATGTGGCTGAGACATCATCATCACTCTGATAAAATGGTCCAGTGTAAGGACCAGTGTAATGGTCCAATGGTCCATAATGCAATAAAAAGCATTATTATTTGTAGCAGCCACAAGAAATGATGTCATAACAACAACAACATTTATTTCTTATGTAGCCCCAAATCACATACAGTATGTCTCAATGGGCTTTCACAGGCCCTACAGTTGACACCCCCCACACTTGACCCTTCTGCAAACAAGGAAAACATCCACACACAAAAGAGGGACGCCCTTCCAGGGTAGAGTGAGCCTGCAAGTGGTGTCAGGGCAGGGTTGGTGATGATTTTGTCCGATAAGAGAAAAAGTGCTACATTTGTAGAGGTGGAGAAGTACAAAGTGTACTACAGAGCATCTGTCCATGTTTGGAGGTACTGGACAGTGCAGAGTAGGTTTTAGTCCAGTGTCATGGTGTACATTTCTTGTCCATTATAATGCCACTGGTCCATTTGAAAATTCCTGAAGCTTTAGTTGTTACGGTGGTGACTGTGGTGACCCTCTGGTTTGTTTCATGCTAAGTTGTTGTTTAGCAGTTGCCGGGAACCAGGATTTATCTCCTGGTCTCTTCACTCTTCCTGGTCTCTTCACTCTTCATAAGACCTTAATATATTGTGGAAACAGTGTGTAGCACAAAGGAATTCAACTCTGGCTCTCGGTGTCCCTCAAGCAACACAACACAATCTAGAATTAGGGCTGTCAAAAATGAACACGTTAGTCACTGCAAATTATATTTAAATATTTTATGCATTAAAATAAATGAACAGTGTTTTTTTCATGTACGCTCAAGAGTGTGCACCACATCATCACTTGAGGGAGGAGGGAGCAGAGGAGCACACAACATAGCCACTTATCTAGAAATAAATCAACTGATTGGCAACTCGTTTGCTACTGGAGGATAAATGGATTTGGTTGGTTCCCGCTTGCTCATGCTCAATAAAGCTATTTTTTTTACTTCTTTTTGCAAATAACAGTTCAAGTTGTTGGTTGAACCTGAGCCTCATTTCCACACTTCTCTCTGTAAGAGTTTACTTGTCAACTTTAATCTTCAAACTCATTAATGAATAATCACGATTAATTATAAATTCTTTGAAAAAATTGGTTGTTGATTTGTGTTGCCAAGAGCAAATATTACAAAAGATTCAGCCATACTTTAGAGATGAAAGTCATAAAAAAAAAACAAAAAAAAAAACTTACATGGAAAGTCTACTGCCAAATTTTTCAGTATATTTTTACCCCACCCCTTTATTGTTACCATTGAAAAACGATCATTTTATGTTAACCGTAAATGTTCATTTTAATGTGTAAAATGACAGTGTTGCTCATTTGTATCATTCTTGTTTCATGGTGACTTTTTGAAAATGTTCTGTATGGACGCTCAGGATTGGTTGGTTGTGTTTGGGCCAATGCCATCATGTTCCATCTCAGGACAAGGGGGTCTAGGCCTGAAATACAGCCTGGGTCTGTCAACTGGCCTGCCCAAGGGAATTATGGGCCATGTGGCTAGCTGGCTTCAGATCAGACATAGCCGTGGAGTGTTTGATCTGGTCTAGCTTGTTCTCACTCCCACTCATGCACGCGCACACACACACACAGGAAGAGAGTGTCCAATAAA
Source organism: Denticeps clupeoides (assembly GCF_900700375.1). Lineage (NCBI taxonomy): Eukaryota > Metazoa > Chordata > Actinopteri > Clupeiformes > Denticipitidae > Denticeps > Denticeps clupeoides. The sequence continues at coordinate 3,443,736 of NC_041711.1, forward strand.
GCTTTTTCATTTCCTCCGTTTTCATCTTTCTGTTCTTCTCATCTCTGACATTTTTGGTGAGCGAACCGATCACACACACACACACAGACACAGACACTTCTGTGATCTGGTTTCAGCCTCAGTGTCACCGCAGTCCCACCATTCACCGCTCCCAGGAGTGTTTGTGGGCTGGCTTCAAATACTCTTGCCCACCAGACCACGTTGGCATCTCCACAAACCCATATGCCCCCCACAACACTTTATGCTCGGTTGCCGTTGGTTGCAGTGAGGCTTACCAGCTCTGGACTCATGGTCAGTCTGTCTGCGTTAGTGACATGTCATCGTTGAAGGCCTTAATGTCACTTACTCTTGATGCAGATGACAATGTCCCATAGTTTGTTTGTGTCTTTTGCTTTGTCTGTGCATGTCTAAGGGAGTTCTTGCAGACTAAATAGCCAAAGCTGATTGGCCGAGCAGGATGTCACCAGGTTGTAAGAAAGTTTTATTCAAAGAAGAGTTTTCTTTGTATTCTGTTCCATTCGGTACGAGAGCTCGCTGACGATGACCGTTCTGGACGTCTCGGGCTCTTTGCGGTGGCCCCTAACGGCGCACTTGTCCCATGATGCTCGGCTGTGACGCCATCACTAGCCAAACCGCGACACGAAACAGCCATCAGGCAGTCGAAGTTGCCGTGACTCCGCACTGCGTCCCTCTTCCTCCTCCCGACCGCAGGATGGGTCACGGTTTGCCGTAATGGCTCAGCGATGCCACCGCCTTCCCTTGGGGTGCTCGAACTCGAGCAAAGGCCGCCACCCCCAACCATTTCCACCCGCGCTGTGGTTAACGAGACTGGGATGCAAAGTGTGTCCCAAAAATCCACCCCCCATCAACCAATCCCTGACCTCCATCCAGCTGCTAACTTATTTATTCCCATTTTCTAGAACGTTCTTCCGGGTTGTTTGGCAGGCCCTCAGCCACACGAGCGCTGGGACGGTCACGGGAAGCTAAATGGACCAACGGAAGGCCTGTGTGTGATGTGTGTGTGTTGGAGCTGTGAGTCGTTAATTGATTTTGTGGGTGACTAATGTTTTTTTTATTGAGCAGCGTCCCCTTTCTCCTGGTGGGACGCGCCCTAACTGCCCCTTCGCCCCGGTTCTACCCGCCTTGAAAACGCAGGAGCTGTCATTCAGTGTGCTATGCTGAACTCCAGAAAGGCCTTTAAAACTTAGAACGTTGGAGCCAAGATGTCTACACCAGTAGACAAAATCATTTAATTGTTGGTGTAGAGATGTGTAGAGTGTGTGTATGTGTGGTTTGGTGTAAGTTTGTCTGACTGTCAACTTCTCCTTCTGCCACATTAGACCACAAAAACATGAACGCAAGAAAAGGACTACTGTAAGACCTACACACTGTAATAAGTAATAAGTCATTACAAGACATTAAAACAATGCCAATCCTGTAAACGTTTTTTTGGTTCTTTTTTGGGCCACTTCAGTTCTGTGTAAAGTGTAACGTGCATCACGTTCACTAGACCATTTGAATCTCAGCACTGATGGTGTTGGTAGTGGGCGTGGTCACGTTTGTGTACAAGGGGTGAAAGTGAGTAGTTGTCACATGCAACACACCCAAGCACAGCACCCAGTGCAAACAGTGAAATGTTTTCTATGCATTTAACCCCTACCCTTAGTGAGCAGTGGGCAGCCATAAAAGGCGCCCGGGGAGCAGTGTGTGGGGACGGCAACCTTCCAGTTAGGGGTCGACTTCTGTTTCCCCTGGTAAAATGTGGCCTCTGACTTAAAACCATCGCCTTGGTGTAGCAGTGGGCGGCCATGAAAGGCACCTGGAGAGCAGTGGGTGGGGATGATACCTTGTTCAGTGGCACCTCAGTGGCACCTTAGCGGTTCGTAAACCTTCCGAATATGGCTCTGCTTCCTTACCCGCTAGGCCACCACTTTCCCCGTAGAGAACGTAGGGAAACAGAGGAGAAATGGAGGAGATGGATGCTGCGCTACACCTGGGCGTGTCACATATTGACAGGAGGACATTTAAATAATCCGGAATGAGGAAGTGGGCTGTGCGAGAGCTGTCAATCATGCCTACAGGTTCCTTTCCTCGAAAATTTTGAGTGTCAGAAACAATTACACACCAGGTGGGTGGGTAGTTCTAGCCTGATTACAATAAAATTAGAATGTATTTAAATTACAAATATTTATAGAGTAAACAAAAGTAGAGTCTGGAGTATGAATAGTTAGTTTGAGTAAGGGAGCAGTAAGGTGTTTATTTTAAACCATTCCCACTATTTAAGAGAAGAACTAAAATATTATTTAGATTTAGAGCATTAATAGGGTCCCTTATCCGGAGCGACTTACAATCAGTAGTTACAGGGACAGTAGCCCCCTGGAGCAACTTAGGGTGAAGTGTCTTGCGCAGGGACACAATGGTAGTAAGTGGGATTTGAACCTGGGTCTACCCACTAGGCTACTACACCAGCCCAATAATCATATGGCAGGGAATCACTTATGAGCATTAATCTCTTCAACAAAATTTAAGAAAATAGCACAAAAATGTCAGGAAAATAAACATTGAAAAATCTGATCACCTACGTGCAGATTGATCAGTGGCTATTCTGAAGCGAAATTGGATATTTTATAAAGTTTAATAGTTACAGTAGTTGACTAGCAACACCTTTGGAAACTGGTCCGGGATCAGTCCTCCCCCATCCTCTTCCAAATCCACCACTCTCATCCGCACACTGCTGCTTTTGGTCTCCTGTAAGATTTCCTCCTCGGATCCCTCCCTTATCCCGCTCTTCCTGCTCAGATGCTCTTCGGTGGCCATCCATTTGGCGTTCTGCTCTGTTCTACTGTATTCTACTGTACTCTGCTGGAGGAACTCTTGGTGTTTCTCTCGACCTGCTCAGTGAAATGTGCAGGTGGTTTAAACTCCTTCTGAAAAACGTTTAGCGTTGTTCCTCATGGTGACTGGGTGGAATGAAATAGCAGTTTCCTCCTTTCTCAAATAGATTGACAGTAAATGATTATTTTTGTAAGGGCTGATGTTTTATAAAAGGCTGCATCATAATCATATGGCAGGGAATCACATATGAGCAGTAACCTCTTCCTTAAAATGCAGCATACACACACACACACACACACACACACACACATGTGCACATGTATCTGAATCTGAGCTGTTCTGTATGACAGTTTGCAGCTGTGAGAGAGTGTGTGTGTTATCTATATTAATAAGTAGGTATATTAATAAGTGAATTCTCTCTCTCTCTCTGTATGTGTGTGTGTGTGTGTGTGTGTGTGTGTGTCTTGATCTTATGCTTCAGTTCTCCTGCTCATCCATTCAAACTGCACTAAATGGTGCCTGAGGCCAAACGCTGCCACTTCTCCTTCTCTTACCCCATTTCTTCTCTGCTGAGCAGATATGGAAGTTTGACAAGAATCATTTCATCCAGCAGAATTAACCATGTGTGTATGTGTGTGTGCCTGTGTGTGAGTGTCATTTGCATCTCTACTTGGTGAATCGGATCGGGTTCACACTGTCACTTAGTTTTTTTTTTTTTATCTTCATCTCTTCTTCTCGTGATCATCTCTTTCTTTCTCTCTCTTTTCCTCTCCGATGTCTCATGACTTTTGTCAGAAAATCAATCAGTCATAGCATACGCTTAACTGAGGAGCCCGCTGAATTATTCACCACACACACACTTCTGAAAAACATCTTGAAAAAAACTGCAGTCGGTCAGATAAATTGTTGGCTGATTCAACTGGAACTGGTGGGTGCTGGGCTGGTAGTAGCCTGGGCTCGCCTATGAACCAGAAGACCCAGGCTCAAATCCCACTTACTACCATCGTGTCCCAGAGCAAGACACTTAACCCTAAGTTGCTCCTGTAACTACTGATTGTAAGTCGCTCTGGATAAGGCCGTCTGATAAATGCTGTGAATGTACAGAACGAACTGAACGAGTTACTCTGGAGTAAGAATTCTGATGTATCAGAATCTGTGAATCTGAATCAAGTCTGTTCACTAAATGAATGGACTGTACAAGACTGATTCGTACAGTAACGTAACATCAAGGGAGGAGAATAGGGTCTCCGGTAGCCGATAGTTGATCCAATTAGGCCCTGTTACGCTCCGGTTTCCATATGCTGTTCCTAACAAAGATGACTGATCCTGCTGGGCCCCCAGGGGCCGCAGCGCTACCAGTCAAAGACCCTCAGAATCCCTCAGAGGGGCCGTTAGCTGGGGCTGTCGTCAGGCTTTTAAAGAGCTGGGATTAGTGCTACTATTGAACACATCACTCCTGGGGGAGCCTCCCTCAGCACACATAGCTGGTAGTATTGGTCCTGTTTAATCAGACAAACGTATGCATGACAAAACACCCATACAGTAACAGTCAGATAAAAATTCTGATCTGAGCACGCATCAGTGGAGATTTCAGACTGACTTGTGGCTGGTCTTGATTTGATCATGATCATTTGTTCATTATGGTTAATTATATTTGGTCAAAACAACAAATTTAGCCTCTTTTCAAATCATTTTAAGGTAATTTATTTTTTATTTATATCGGTTTGTCTGTCTGTTCTCTCTCGGTCTGTATATCTGTCTGTCAGTTTCTCTGTCTGTCTGTATGTCTGTCTGTCTGTCTCTCTCTCGGCCTGTATATCTCTCTGTCTGTCTGTCCTTTTCTCTATCGGCCTGTATATGTGTCTGTCTGTCTTTCTGTCTGTCTGTATGTCTGTTTGTCTTTTTCTCTCTCGGCCTGTATATCTCTCTGTCTGTCTGTCTGTCCTTTTCTCTATCGGCCTGTATATCTGTCTGTCTGTCTGTATGTGTGTCTGTCTGTCCTTTCTCTATCGGCGTGTATATGTGTCTGTCTGTCTTTCTGTCTGTCTGTATGTCTGTTTGTCTTTTTCTCTCTCGGCCTGTATATCTCTCTGTCTGTCTGTCTGTCTTTTTATCTGTCTGTCTGTATGTCTGTCTGTCTATTTCTCTCTCTGCCTGTCTTTCTGTCTTTTTGTCTGTCTGTCTGTCTATTTCTCTCTCTTCCTGTATATCTGTCTATCTGTCTGTTTCTCTCTTTGTCTGTATATCTGTCTGTCTGCCTGACTGCCTGTCAGTCTGATTTTGTTTGTTTAATTTGTCTCAAATAATCCTGGACACATCTGTCTGTCAGTCGGTTTTTCTGTCTGCCTGTCTCTCTGTGTGAATTCTCTGAATTCTTTGTGTGGTTGTCTGTCTGATCACCTTCTTCTGCTCTATAAGTCCGTGGCCAGGTGATTCTGTGCATGTCTCTCTCCCTCTGTGTATGTGTATGTGTATGTGTGTGTGTGTGTGTGGGTTTTGAATTAAGGGTTCATGGGAAAAGACCCCCCCCCACCGTTACAATGACGTCAAACTGTGTGTGTTGCTTTCGAACGGGACTCTCTCACCAGAGGCAATGTCAATACAGCTGGGCAGTGAGTGTGTGAGTGAGAAAGAAGGACGAACAGGAGGAAAGAGAGAAAGAGGAGCGCTTTGCTCAGTCACTTTGTCGAGCTGCTAATTGATGTGTCAGAAAATCAATTAATTACTTTTAAGCAGCAGCTAACGGCATCCGTACAATGCAGACTCATGAATTATAGAAAACTAACAGACCCTCATCATCCTCTTAACTAAGGACTGTGTGTGTGTGTGTGTGTGTGTGTGTGTGTGTGTGTGTGTGTGATGAAGTTTGCAGTTCAGTTATTACGATGTTGACTCTGCTGCTTCAGTTGGTGGAATAAATGAATTTGTCTGTTAGTTTGTTTGTCAGTTTGTTTGTTTGTCTGTTTGTTTTAGTTTGTTTGCTTGTTTGTGAGGACACAACCTGTGGCTCCACACCGGAAAAAAGGCAACTGGAGCTGTTGCTCATTTAATGGTTATTACAGTAATTAGAATATATTAGTTTGCTCTTTTAAACTAAGCTGTCTAATTTATGCTAATGAGTATATGTATATATTTTTTTAAATACTTTTTATACTTTATTCTACCGGCAGAAGGTTTGTTTGGTTTGTTCACATTGCAGCAAGGTTAAAATATTAGGTTTTTATTAAGTTGAGCGTGTGCACACAACCAATGTGGCCAGAGAAAGTGCGTGAGTGAGTGTGTGATCCATGGTGTGTATGAGACAGAGGAAGAGAGAGTGAGTGGGCGAGTGAGTTTCTCTCTATGTGTGTGTGTGTGTGTGTGTGTGTGTGTGGTATTGATCCTCTCTGGCCTCGGGGAGGTCAATCTCTGGGGCTCAGAGAGGACAGACTTGCCATGGGCGGTGTGTGAAGATGCACACACACACACACACACACACACACACACACACACACACACAAGCATGTAAGCAAACACCAGGCTTTGTGTGTGTGGCCAGTTTTTTTTAAACGTTCATGATATCATTTATGTTGCTTTGCTGAAAGTTTTTGTTTATTCTTCCATATACTGAAATCATATGAAGTTTACCTACAAAACACTCACCTGCTGCATTTCCTGCTGCAACACACACACTCACACACACTCACGCTCATCCACAACTCAACTACACTGCTGAGGTCCAGAAGGGTGTGTGTAACACTGAAGAGTCTCTCCCCCTCTCTCTCTCTCTCATGTTCTTCTCATGTAAAGTGAGGTTTTCAGGCGGAGTGTGTCGGGCCTGTAAAATGAGTGTGTGTGTGTGTGTAACAGTGAAGAGTCTCTCTCTCTCTCTCTCTCTCTCTCTCTTCTGTTCATCTTCTTCTCATGTAAAGTGAGGTTTTCAGGCGGAGTGTGTCGGGCCTGTAAAATGTGTGTGTGTGTGTGTGTAACAGTGAAGAGTCTCTCTCTCTCTCTCTCTCTCTCTCTCTATCTTCTGTTCATCTTCTTCTCATGTAAAGGGACGTTTTCAGGCGGAGTGTGTCGGGCCTGTAAAATGTGCGTGTGTAACAGTGAAGAGTCTCTCTCTCTCTCTCTGTCTCTCTCTCTTCTGCTCATCTTCTTCTCATGTAAAGGGACGTTTTCAGGTGGAGTGTGTCGGGCCTGTAAAATGTGCGTGTGTAACAGTGAAGAGTCTCTCTCTCTCTCTCTCTCTCTGTCTCTCTCTCTCTCTCTCTCTCACTATTGCTCATTTTGCTGTCATGTAAAGGGACGTTTTCAGGTGGAATGTGTCTCTCTCTCTCTTCTGTTCATCTTCTTCTCATGTAAAGGGACGTTTTCAGGCAGAGTGGGTTGGGTCTGTATAATGTGTGTGTGTGTAACGGTGAAGAGTCTCTCTCTCTCTCTCTCTCTTCTGCTCATCTTGCTGTCATATAAAGTGATGTTTTCAGGCGGAGTGTGTCGGGCCTGTAAAATGTGTGTGTGTAACAATGAAGAGTCTCTCTCTCTTCTGCTCATCTTGCTGTCATGTAATGTGACGTTTTCAGGTGGAATGTGTCTCTCTCTCTCTTCTGTTCATCTTCTTCTCATGTAAAGGGACGTTTTCAGGCGGAGTGTGTCAGGCCTCTCAAATGTGTGTGTAACAGTGAAGAGTCTCTCTCTCTCTCTCTCTCTCTGTCTCTCTCTCTCTCTTCTGCTCATCTTCTTCTCATGTAAAGGGACGTTTTCAGGTGGAGTGTGTCGGGTCTGTAAAATGTGTGTGTGTGTAACGGTGAAGAGTCTCTCTCTCTCTCTCTCTCTCTCTTCTACTCATCTTGCTGTCATGTAATGTGACGTTTTCAGGTGGAATGTGTCTCTCTCTCTCTCTTCTGTTCATCTTCTTCTCATGTAAAGGGACGTTTTCAGGCGGAGTGTGTTGGGCCTGTAAAATGTGTGTGTAACAGTGAAGAGTCTCTCTCTCTCTCTCTTCTGCTCATCTTGCTGTCATGTAAAGTGACGTTTTCAGGCGGAATGTGTCTCTCTCTCTCTCTTCTGTTCATCTTCTTCTCATGTAAAGGGATGTTTTCAGGCGGAGTGTGTTGGGCCTGTAAAATGTGTGTGTAAAAGTGAAGAGTCTCTCTCTCTCTCTCTTCTGCTCATCTTGCTGTCATGTAAAGTGACGTTTTCAGGCGGAATGTGAGCGCGCCGCCGCTTCCAGCCCGTAAATGAAGTGATCTTGTCAGACGCCTCGGGCCAGATTGCTGCCCGTCTCCTGAGGCGCCGCTTAACGGAGGTTCCGCCTCACACCTCACCTCTCCTTTATGGATTTCTCTCTCTCTCTCTCTCCTTTTTTCTTGGTTAATATAAAGTGGGGGGGGGGGGTGAACCTGCAGAGGGGGTATAAAAAGACAGGGGCCAGGGACAGGAGGCCCGTAGGACGCCCCCCTGACCCCAGGAAGATGAACCCCTCGGCCAGCCTGTCCTGGGCCGTCTACCTGATGAGGAAGGGCCGCAGCGGCAGCAACTCTCTGTTCGGTAACTGCAGCCTTCCTTCCTCCTTTTATCCCGGCGACTCCTGTCTCCTCGGGAACAGATCGCTTTACAGGCGGGACGCGTGTCTCTACACGGCTCCGTCGGCCGAGGCCTATCGATAGGTTTTATAGCGGCTACAAGCGCTATTGATCCGGCTCCTCCGGTTCCACCGGTGCAGCTCCGCGCTGGTGAAGCGCCAAATGCGGACACGACGCGCTTCGTACAGAAATATTACTAATAACCATACTGAACGTTTTTCGTTTTTTATTATTATTAACAACTTAAATTTTTAAACGGTTCTTAAATTCGTCATTTTTTATCATTTTTTTAAACGCGTGTTTGATGTTTGGTGGCCGGCGCCCGCGGACCTCGTTGAGAACAGGCCCGTTCGGACGCGACAGAACGAAAATCTGCTGCAAAGTTTACCGACTCTGCGGTTTCTGTGCGAAATCGATTCGTTTCGTTCCTCGGCACGGTTCTGGATCAAAACTGCAGTTCCTAAAACTTTCATCGGCGACCGAAAACAATCGACGACAAAAGTAATCTATGTGACATGAATTTTTTATATACTGAACGTCCTGCAGTTATGATCATCATAACGATCATCCAGCCCAGATCGTCTGAATTGTGCAGTAATCGTTTGTTAAAAGGTAGCGATGTGGTAGAAGAACTGGGTGTCGGCCTCTCCCGGCCCCCCAAATCTGCTCAGAGAACAACAGGGGAGCGGAGTGTCCTCCTCTGCACACCCCACGAAATCAAGAACGTTCCCGCAACGTTCTGGCAACGAACACTCCGTGCAAACGAACACTTGATCGGTGTTTGACAGGCTGTTTTATTCTTATGTTGGCTGCTTTGTACTTTGGCCAAGTACCTTATACATATTGCTGTGAACCCCTGGTTATAAGTTATAGTTAGTTAGTTCGTTTTTTCTGTCATCAGACTGGTTAAGATGGGTACTTATGCTCACTTAAGTTAACTCAACTTGTGAGAACAGATCCACGCCCCCTGAGGCTGGAAGTAAAAGAAGGGTTCTTGGTGTGGAAGGCCGATACATTTTTTATACTGGCCCCGTGGCGAAGCTCTTAAGCGTCCAGGCGATGGACTGGCAGCCCCACTAAGACCCCCGGACGTGTCTGTCCACGTACATTTACGTTTCTCGCATTTACCTGACGCCCTTATAATCAGTAGAGACAGGGACAGTCCCCCCGGAGACACTCTGAGTTAAATGTCCAGGTCAGGGACACGATGGTAGTACGTGGGGCTCAAACCTGGGACTTTCTGGTGTTCTGCTTCATAGGTGAGTGTCTTGCCCACTCGGATTTTTTAATTGTTATTTTGTCCACTTCATCAAAATTCAGTGGCCAAACTGACACACACACAAAAAAATTATGTACAGTGGATATACAGTTACGGCATTTACCAGACGCCCTTATCCGGAGTGACTTACAACCAGTAGATACAGGGACAGTCCCCCCTTGGAGACGCTCAGGGTTAAGTGTCTTGCTCAGGGACACAATGGCACCTGGTTCTTCTGGTTCACACCATATGGTAGTTGCCTAGTGGGATATGAAAAGAAATCGTATTTATTCAACCTCCTGTCTTCTTGTGGGGCATCCGTGTGAAAATATGGGTTTGCTGTTGCGCCTAATTAAAAAAAGTTATCATGGAGGTGTCTACCACGAGGAGATTAATTCTATTGTCTGGACTCAACGCATGACAGATCTGAGCCGGAAGTGCCGTAAATCTCCCAGGTCGTGTGCTGCCCCCTATCGGTCCAATGTAGCGTGGCGGAACCACTGGAACATTAAAATCGCCGTCATGATGATAAATAAACGCGCGTTAGAGCGACGCCCGGTGACCCCTGAGGTCGCTTCTCGCCGCTATATTTACTTTACCGCCGGCTTTTTACGGTTTTTTAAAAAGGACCCGGATCTGAAGAGCCTCTCGTCTATTTGCGGAGCCGATGAAGTCATGGCGGATATCGTGTTCCCTGCGTTCTCCAAACGAGCCTACTGGTTCTCTGTGCGACCCGAAAAAAAAAACAACAAAAAAAAAAAACGTTTCAGTGAAATATCGACAATTAAACGAATAATAAGCATGAATGAAGGCGTTATTGTTAGTGTTTTTTTCTTCTTCTTCTTGCTCTGCCCAAATGCGAACGCAGGGGTGATTAAACGGGAAAGAGCGCGACAGCCGTTCCGCCGGAATCCCATTGACGGCTGCGGCGCGCCCAGGCCCCGCCCCCTCCCCTTTCGGACGCGCCGCTGATTGGCCGGCGCGCTCCGGGGCGCAGGGGCGGCGGGCCAATGGCAGTCCCCAGTCGGCAGGCCGTATGCAAACCGGGCCCTCCGGGGCCGCATTCCTGCACGGCCCACTGCCGGTAAAAACCGCCCCCG